>NC_066344.1:5757575-6060606 GCF_024516045.1 Bombus affinis | reverse complement strand
ATCTCTAATTAAAGCGTCGTTGATATCGATAAATTTGTACACATTATTTGTCGAATTTATATCTATTTCACCCTTGTGTCAGACTTCTTTTACCAGACAACTTACAGATTATTTCCACATTCTACGATCACTTACGATCCACCGTGTTTCCCAAACGCGTAACGAAATTGGAGGAAAATTCGGAAATGTACGTTTCCAATTCCACGTATAAAACGCGATTGAAATAGGGATGCTACTATTTCGTTAATTATCAGCCATTGCAAATTCTTCCTCGAACGAATCACAATACTCGATCAAAAAGTATCTGTTCCTCCAATTGGACGATTCACAGAACCATCGTATGTAATCGACGATTTCCACAAGAAATCGAACCAGGAAGTCTAAAAATAGAATAGAATTGCATTCGAAATCGTAAACGCAAAAAGAACGAAGAAGCGTGTGATACGGTTTCGACAAATCTCTACAAATCCTACGGTAGAAGATGCAAATGGAGGTAGTACAGGTGTTCGGACCCAGTTACGACAGGTATTCTGTTCCGTCCTGCTCCATATAGGACATAAATCGCCAGGACTTGACGTCGTCTTTGAAAGGGCGCCTTAAAATTTATCGCCCGATAAAGAAGATGGCGGTATTCTACGATGGAACGAGACCAGCCTCTGAAACGCCATTCTATACACGTATTTCACACAGTTACATAAAATCTGTAGCAGGTAGGCGCGAGTATGCGACTGGATCGATACCACGGCCGAAGGATCTCTTTACGACTCGCGCGCGATCGATCACTTTTCACCGTGAAGCGGAAATGAACGGGACACGCGATTGATCTTTCGCCAACAGCTTCGCTTTACGATTGTTCGTTCGGGTTTGAGGCAAACGACGATATTTGTCTTTCTGAATGGAATGGAAGTTGCGTTTGATTCTTCTTTCTGCGTGTTTCTCCGGCGTTAAAAGCACGGTTTGTTTCTTGCAGCTTTGAACAAAAAGAAAGGTAATCACATTTTAGACGATGATACGAACGATTGATTCAGCAGCCACGATGGTTACAAAATTGTTGATAAATCGCGTTGACGTAGATTGATTCTTCTAACACCATGGAGGGTGATTATTAACTTACCTGTCTAAGAAGAAATTAGGAGCTAGAGATATATAGATAGATCTAGATTGAAAGCTGTTGTTGATATTTGCGAGCAATCGGTAAAGAGATCGAAATCGAAGTACTTTTTGAAGTTAGACGAGCTGGTGTTTTCTTCCGTTTGATCTTGTGTCAATTTTCTGTTAGGGGATGCACGATGGATCCTTGTCGTAATTCTTGGATTAAAGCAAAACAAGGTAATTTCTTTGTAATAATTAGTCGGTAGTTATTTGTTTTATATTGGATCTTTGAAACATAAAACGTTTGTATCATGAATCAACCCTTACACTCAACTAAATATAATATAGCAATATAAAATATGTAATACAATAGCACATTAACTAAAAAATACCTGTCATTCTCAAATTGAACAATTACCTACGCCATTAGCAACTTCAACAAAACGACTGCAAAGATATCCATTGAACCTCATCGCCAGTCCAAAACGATTCACACGTACGATCAAGTAGCTAAATGAAGACCCAAAAGCTATAATTCTTCAACCCATCTCTACCTTCAAACAAATCAATCACCCCGTACTATTAATATCAGCAGCAAAACATTTCTCTTTCGACGCGACAAGAGAAGAACTCACGGTAGAAAATGAGGAGAGGAGTTCGATCAAGGTGCAGGCAACGCGATGATCTAAAGACCCTGAAATCACGAATTTATCAATCGTCATCTCCACCGGAAACAAAAAGAGGAGCAACGTGTCGATATTTGCCAGTCTCTACGAGCATACAGATATACAGGGTGTCCCGTACTTTTTCGATCAACCTGTAGAAATATAATCTGCAAACGAAAATAAGGGGAAATTTTCACACGGAACTTTCTTGTAAACGCTTTGTTACAAAGTAAATAAACATACAATAAACGACATTGAACATAGTGAGGAATATTTGTTCATAAGGATAAATTCACTGTTACGGAATATAGAAAATCATAATAGATAGAATACAAAAGTAACTACTCGGAAAGAATTTCTACAACGAATTGATAACCTAGTTACTGATATTTAATCAAATTCTCAAGAAATTCGGAACGTAACGAATTCCATGCTACATCGATGTCGACGTTGTAGCAACGTACCATGACAACATGCTACGCGATCACAGTCTAACCACCTAAGCAGTTATGGTTGCTTATAGCGTGCAGTACTGAAAACGAAGTAAAGTAGCTATAGTATAGTTAGGTTACTTATATATAGAAATAATGTAAAAACTATCGAGGCTGAATTCGATTTTCTTTTTACTTTCACTCGCAAATTATGCTCCTATCGTTTAGCCGAAAAAAAGAGGAAACATCCTGTATGTTATTTTGTTGCAAAAGGATGCAAGCGCATCATGTTGGACTACGCGCAGAGATTTGTGGTGGCCGACAACAAGTCGAAGACAAATGCATCGAGCAAACGAATAAAACGTTGCACGAACAAACGTGGCCAGGTGCATCGGTGGGTACGTGACGTAATTGGGTGAGCGAATAGATGAAAATCCTGATCATCGGTACGGAACCGAGCCAATGGCATGGGCCAGTAAACGGTAATAGGTGAGATAGTGGAGGCTTAATGATAGCTTCCTTAATAAGGCGACCTTAGAGAGGAGAAACGATGTTCGTGGCTATTGCAGGCCTCTCCTCTCGAGAGTCCCTCTCGAGATAATTATTATGAAATGCTACCTACTACGGGGCTACAATCAGACGAACGTGCTTCTGCTTATACACCTGGTTATTTATTTGTTTCTCTATTTAACCGGCACTGGAGGAACGGGAATTCGATTCAATTCACGAGGAAGTCGCTGCTCATGCTTAATACCGCCATCGTTTCCTGGCTAATGCTTTGCCCTTTGCTAATATCGTGGCGATTATGCGTGCTTAATCGATGCTTGCCGGCAAAGGAACGGAATTTTATTTGTCGCGTGTGTTTAGAAAAAATTTCACAAAATCCCGTTTCCTAACAATATATTATGAAATTTCAGCGATAGCGGATTTTGATGGAACGGACAAAATCGTAAGAAATGGAGGAATAATGATACTCATTTTTTAAATGTCGTATTACTATAATGTGTATTACTTTTTCATTGTTTAAATTGGACATAGATCGATGACCTCGTGTTGATAATAGAGAAAAGAATTTCCAAGTGAAATAGTAGGTGTAGTTCTTTCAATACAAATTTCTCTTACGTAATATTTATTATTTGATTAACTTTTAAGCTTCTAAGGAAAACTAATTATAACGCTAACAAAATATTGAAACATTTTAGAAGTTATCAACTGTATGCAGTTCATATATTTATTCTAGGTATTTAACCGACTGGAATGAAATCCTTTGCGATGCATAAAGAGTTTCAATCATTTTATCGCGCGAGAATACTCACGTCGGCCACCAAAATTGTTTTAAATAGTAATCGAACAGACGAAAGAAATAACGATGTTTGTAGATCCTTAAACATCTGCAAACGACGTTCAAGTATGAAGAGGTAAACGACCAACTATCTTATTATTAATTATTTCCAATAACATACGTCTCTATGTTGAAATAAGTAATTGTGACAACCAGTTGGAGAATTACGCTAGTGCAACGTTGATTCGTAATGAAGCTTAATTATTATCTGAAAAGGAAGTTGGCCACGTTTAATTGCCATATCGCATATAGCTCCGTATATGTCATAAAGGAACATCGGCACAGTAATTGCATTCTTCAATAATGATAATAATTTCCGATTCCTTGCATTTACGAGTGGATACGGATAGAAAATATGCACTTTCAATACGGGCGGAAGTCACTAGGAGAAATTATGAAAAAAATTTCCACGTTATTTACCGCTATCAAATTGCTATAAACTCATATCTACAAATTTTCTCCACGCCAGATAATAAAATAATTTCCAACCTTCAAATAATTTTAAACCGTACTAGGCTATACAATATCCGAATTATAGGATTTATTAGAATTAAAAGAAATTAAAGATCTTCAATAATTGATGCTAACACAAGAATATAGAAAATAAATAAGACGTCAAGAATAAGTAAAAAGGTTTAAAATATTTCTTTATCAGTATTTGCAAAGATAAGAACTTTTATAGAAATTCGTAGTCTAGTTACATTGGCTGCAAAAAGTAGACCAATGGCACATACTGTTATCAGCCAATAAAGTGTCTTTTTCGCCGTATTTGGCATTTTCACCTTTACAGTATCTTTGTGGTCGTATGAAAGTATCGGATAATATGAAATTTAATATACTTGGACTTAATTAATTAGTATGTAAATGCTACAATAAATATACTGGCGTACTTTTATAGCCACTCTGTAATATTTAATAGATGAAACAAACCTCTGCTTGGGTTCTGTTTCTTCGCTTCTGTGTTCGTAAACAGGTGAGTTTGTACAAACGTCCACAGTCTTACAATAACTTGAGTTAGAAAACTGAGTGAAAAGAAGCTTAAGATCCTTAACGTGGAACGATCAATGTACCATAAACACCATTAACTCTCAGATTGTTCGTTCGCTCTTAAACCCACCAGATAACTCAGCAGACAACGCACACGCGTTACTAAGGCTCTCGCTAAGACGTGTATCATCGTTTAGAATTTCAATTCGCGTTTACGTGGGCTGGCATGTGTTGAAGCTTTCCACGGGGAATTCGATTCGGCGTGGTCTGCAGTCGGAGTTATGCGTTTCATTATCATAGCGCGGCGTAATGCGTGTAAAAGAGGCGAGCACCGAGCGGATACTTAGTCGAGGCCGTGGCGCCAGTGGCACGCGTGAATTCCACAGGAACCGTACGAGCTGATAAGCCGTAGCTTTATCGGAATTACGGAGGGAAACGTACACAAGAAGTAAATTGCCGGCGACTGGTTTATTGCGTCCGACCTTTTCAATGCGGACCTACACGAGGGAGTTGCATGAAGGAATAAAGATCGTCGGACTATGAATAGGCGAGCATTTCGAGCGCAGTTTACGAGTCAACTTCTTCCTTTGTCAACCTGCGTTCGCTTTCGTATCGTGCTCGCGACGAAATGGACCTATCCTCGATTTATTCTAGCAACTAGGCTTTAATAAACATGGATGTGCTATAAGGAGATAAAATTTCTTCAGTTTTATAGTCCCCGTATACGCTGTTAACGTTACGTGTGATACGAGCTTGTTACCAGAGTGAAGAAAATTCTTCACATTGTTAAAAGGGAACCTTTAAACCGTTGTGCTGTGACATAAACACAGCGGCTTATGGAAGCTATATAACGAAGAATGTGGAAATTGTTTTATTGTTGGTATTCGTAGCCTGCGAACATTGAGCAGTTTACTGCTACATATAATGTGACGTTATCAATCTCAGTCAGTATAGTCGATAGAACCAATATATCGTGGTAAGGTTGTAAATCGAAGCTTTAAAAGTAGAGTTATTTATCGATGTAGGTCTATCAACAGCTGTATAGAGTCCTTTGAATCCCACGCTGCAAAAATCTGTCATTAGAATTGTATTTTATTAAATATGTTTGGTATTAAATACATGTCGCTTCTTTGTTAAACGTTTGGATTAATAAAAATTAATCTGCAGTTGTTAATTAATCTAGATCGTCTAAAATGTTTCAAATAACCTGTTCCTAATACTCAAAATATAACTCCTTCACCCACTATATATCTTCTATCAATTATCTGCTGATTAACTAGTATTTTCCATTAGCATGTACATCTGATTTACATACGATTTAAACCCATCGAAGATTGTATTCAATACTTAACATATCTCGTTAGACAATACTCCCTTATAAACAAATAAATTATCGACAAATCACATTAGCAAACAGATAGAAATTCTACCGCCTTCGTACTCCTCTATAGATAACAATAAAATATCTATTGCTTGTATCGTTTGAGAAAAAATCAACGTTTTTTTTCATGCACGCTATTGATCCCACAAGAAAGAGCATAGCGCGCCGTTGCGTTGAATAAAAGCGGCATTCGAAGAGGTACAAAAGCAAGAGTCTCGATAGCAATACCAGAAACCAAAATAAACATCACGTTTTAGCCGCACCGATCTCGGTTACTTGACGCGAAATCGAAATCCTTTTAATGATACTGGCTACCGGGCGCTAGAATTGTAATTCCAACCAAGTGGCTCTATAGATAACAGCCTTATCGAACTTGTTGCATATAGAAGTAGCGAGAAATAATCTGGATGCGGCGGTACCGCCACCACCGGAACTTCCATTGTCCATATAGAATCTGTGCGTTGAACTCTTTAAGAAAGCAAAGAAAAATGGTGCTCTTAGTAAGACGCGAAATACCACACGGAGCGGTGGCTTATCTGCCACGTCGATCGTCGTTATCCGCACAAAAGGAAGCTGTGCGCGATCGGAAACGTACGACTCGCTTTGGTTCGCGAGTGCTGGCTATCGCCAGAGAGCCTCGAACTAGCCACGAGAACTATGGCCGGAGAAGCATACTACCACTGACCATTCCGGCTGGCCGGAAGAGGAAAAAACGCCGGCTCGTAGCCCGGCGTCGCATAATGCGATGGCACACGTGTGCAGAGTGCTTAGGTGCACGCGCGTGCTACGTACGTGTGGGTTCACGCGTACGGAAGCACGCCTCTAGCCGTGCTAAATGAGGGCGAAGCTAATTAGATGGTCCCGCCGGTCGATCCCTTTTCCGTCGCACAATGCGATATAATAATTCGTTCCTCTTTAATTGGCACGGACCAGCATCGGTATTCCGGCCGAAGAAATCGTAAAGAAAACCATGTGCATCGCCGCGGGAACAGGAGCGGATTTACATGCGAGGAAACCAGCGGGACGCTCAGGATAAACCACGGTTTTATTGTTCCGTGATTGGAATTAGTGGTATTAAAGTAAGCTAGGAGTTTGCGTTTTTAAAGCTACGGTCGTGCTTCCAAGCTTCACGCTCTAAGGATTAGAGTTATTAAGGCTCGAGAGTTTAACGTGTTATTTATTGCTACTGATGCATACTGTGCGTCCATTCAATTATCGTACACCGTTTCTAAATAGTAGCGCTAAATACCATGTGTTGAGTTTTTCAGTTTGCGTGTTTCGATAGACTGATATACAGACACAAGTGAAGTAGTAAAATAGCGTGTTAAAATAGACATTATTTGGAATAAATATCTTTCTGATGAAAACAAGCGTAACTAGCGGGTAGCCATATTTTAGTATGTATGAATGCACTAAGTTCGAAGATTCGAGATATATATTTTTATTCGCGCATACGGTAGTTGCAAGTGAGAAGCGATTTGAACGTGACGATTTAATTGTACATAAGGAGGAATTATTATTCTTATGGTGAATATTACACAGATATAAACTTAACTGGAAATCGTAGAGATAAATGCACGCATCAAGTGAACAATCAACTTTGAAACCTAAATTAGTAGTTTAATCGCAAAGAAAGAAATAAGAGACTAATCCAGTTTATATATTCCAACCATGTTATCCTTCGTAGAATTCGCAGGATTATTCTTAATTTTCTCAGATAAATCTCAAGAATTTCCTTTAATGTAACCCTCATACTCCAGCTCCATCAGTCAGCCATTTTCATTCGTGCATACGCTCTTCAAATCCTGTAGACAATCTTCTTCCCCATTACCTTACCCTCCGATCAGCCTAACCGTAATCTTAAACCAAGAAACTGGATCTCGAAAGCAAAGCCAACGCCGCTATCCACTATACCGAAACAGGTTCGTTGTTTCTCAGCAACGTAAAGGTTCAGGTTTGAGCTCGACAAAATGGCCTCTATGTACGAAATTGTAGTATAAGCTAATTAAATGGATCGATATATTGTCCATCCATCTAGGATATCGTGTACGCGTGCGCGTTGGTCCTCAGGAAAAAGAAAAGTAGTTGGAAATAGTCGCTATCTTAACCGATTCGCTGTTTACGAGACTAAGCACGGAGGGTTTATTTAATCGACGATTCTCGAAGATTTTGCAGGAATAAATTGGGGGAGCATCGCGTCCATTTAATTGAACTCGATAGTCTTAATGCGCGACGGAACCGGTACGGAACGTGTAAGCGTCTCGATGGCATCGAGCTCGCTCGATGTTCCGTACGCACGGTCGCCTGAATTTATTGCAATCGTTACGTGGGAATAATATAGCCTAGAAAAATCTGTAAGCGGCAATACAGGATGAGCGATAACGATAACGGCCGGGTTATTATATCGGTCGAAAGTTGCGCAGCAAACTGGTCTTCCAGCGAACGTAGTATTATGGGCCGGAGCATTGAAACATGCTGCGGAATGAATATTTATCGGTAAATTGTAGGTACACTTGTACAGGGAGAAGAGCATGTTTGGATACAAAGGAGACGCGGGGAAGGAACAAAGTGCGTTGTTAGTTGCTCGACGAGGTTGTCTTTTTGAAGAATTCCGCGAAGAATGCGAGCGTTCCATCCCTTGGGGTGTAGATTTAAAATTATGCATTTAGTTGAGACAGTTTATCGTGCTCCTGTAGGCTGTATGATAATTTTATTTCATTTCAGGCCTCCGAAGGGTCTATAAATTAATACTTTCCGTTGCGACCAGTCGTTTATAGAAAATTTTATAATTGATAAAAGATACTTATATTCTGTCGTACGTGCGTTTATGTAAAATAAGGATACACGCGGTCTTATGGCGTGAGATAACGCTGTTAATAGAGTCACGCTTAGAAAAATGTATTAGGTTGTTTGAGAAGTTTCTTTCGTTTTATGGGGAAATAATAGACGCACAACATTTTTTGTTTTATATTATTTTGTCGAATTACGTACGATCCATTTTGTTCTGTTGAAATAAACACCGCGACATTTCACATACTTGGTTTCACGTTTGTATAAAGGTGCACCGTTGTAAAAAACACGTATGCAAAAGAAAGATACTTTTCGGACAACCTAATATACATAATCTATTCGGTATATTGAAAAGCGATTCGCCACTCAGGAGTTTTATTTTTCCGCATATATAATGATATGCAGGAATGTTGTGTAGTTATAACTTATAACATACTTAAGTTTTCTATTTTCATGACCGTAAGCAATATATGAACGTATTCTTGATATCGTGGAAAAAATTCAAGTTGCTGTTTCATCGAGATACTTAAAAACTTACACAATCACCATTACCGGTAATGCCATACTCTTCCAAATATTTCGTATATGTCGTGAAATAGAAAATTAATCGAAAATACAATTCTACCCTTCGAATTAAATTAAAAGACTTCCAGCTACACGTACCGCGCCTATTGTTTTTAAACAAAAATACTAGAGTCGAAAATTGTCGACGTCTAAAAAGGAATAAAAGCAAACTTTTTACCTTTGTGTTAACGACATAACTTAAATCTTTTTCACAAACTCCATCTTAAACGGAGACGAGCAAATCTTAATCTATCTTAGAGCATGTTCAACAAAAAAGCTATCTACGATGGTGAAGAACTTGGGTTAATCTCAATTTTTTACTACCTGAACAAAAATGAGAATGCAAGTGCGAGAAGCATCGTGGCGCAGAAAGATCGCAATCTTGATAAGAAGCGACGCATAGACTCGTTCGGAGAAGAAAGAGAACGCGAACACACGAGAACACGAGGCGGGATAATTAAATTAAACTTCACCGAAGCGAGCAGGTTATCTTCTTATTGGCGTTGAACTTCCTTTGCAGTAACGCGGATCCAGACTGGAAAGCCATCAACATTATAATCCGACCTGATGCGTAGCAAATAAATCACTTCGAGCACGAAAATCCCTCGAGATTATAATCCCCATTACGATTTTTAATGAAACGCTGTATTTGTGCGTCTTTCCCTTGCCATTTAACAAAAAAAAGAGAACAAGAAGAGAAAAAGAAAAATACCAACGTGACGTGAATCAAATAAATTTCGAAATGGAAAATCGTCCAAGATTATAATTTCCTTTCCACCTTTTGGAAAAACGTAAGATTTATCGTTCTCTTCTCGTTTAATAGAAAAGAAAGAAAAAAGAAAAAATCGTAAATGAAAAAGGAAGGAGAAGAAATAAGGAAGGTAGGAACGATGCAAGCAATTCGAACGAGGAGCATCACGCAATGGTAGAAACAGAAAAAGATAAGATTTTCACGACAGCCGTTTTACCACACGCACATGGCTTACATGAACGGGATTCTGGATTCGAGTAAATCGCGGGATGCTCCCGGTTTAATAGGAACCGATGGTCGTAATACCTGTGGGTACCGGCGCTGAGTACCAGACAGGTACCGCGGGCCACGCGGCCCATTAAGTACGCGCTCGTGTAGTCGCACGTGCACTCGACAAGGAGCGGGGCCACTTAAGCCGCCTGTGAGTAAGTACGTAAAAGTGCAGGAAACGCTGGCTCGTGATGTTGTACCAAGACTCGAAGAATCTTGGCCCTGCTCGGAGAACCAGCTGTCCACGTTCTCGAATCTTTCAGCATCAAAATACGATACGGAAAAAGTATCGTCGTTGACTGACAGAAATGCCTTTCAATCGTCGATCAAAATTGTCGAATTTTTAACCATCGAATGAAACGGAACGTTCGGTGAAAATACGATGGCTTGATATTGCCAGAAGACCATTCAGGTTGCGCGTTAAGGTTAGTTGGGAATATTTGCTCGTTATTGGCCTTCTCATTTTTCTCTTTCGTAGAATTCGAAATAGCAAAAGAGAGGTTGATTGGCAATGTAATAGTCAAATATTGGCAGAAATTCATTCGGCTTGTGTGTCAGGGCTAGCTAGAGATATTTGCTCGTTATTAGCCTTTCCAGCTTTCTCTTTCGTGCGATTCGAAACGATAGAAGGAATTATACGTCTATAAATATGTTTTAATGGTCGGTCGAAATTATCGAATTATTAACCTCGAAACACAAGGAAGGTCCGTTGAGAATGCAATAATCGAACACTGCCAGAAGTCCGCTCAGCTTGCGTGTTAGGGTTAGGTAGAAATATTTGCTTGTTATTGGCCTTCATAGTTTTCTCTTTCGTGGAATTCGAAATGGTAGAAGAGACTGGAAGTGGCTGGCGAGTGAGACGAAGCGTGTTGCAGGTCGTTCGTGCCTTGGAGCTTGCTGGTTGCTGGAAATCGGCCGGGAATCGCGTGTTCGTGGCTAGGCAACCTCGCCAGGTGACGTGCAGTTATCGTAGATCGCGGAAAGATTTCCAGTAGTCGCGATATAATTACGACTGCATACTGGGCGCGAACGATTCGCGTGCACTCATTAACATCGCGTAACCGTCGTGTAGGAATAGGCGCGGTCAACCATTACAACGATGATTTAAAGTAATTCGCGCGGAAGAAACGCGGAGAATGTACCGGCATTTCGTGTCAAGTCGCGGTTAGTCGCGAGAGAAAGAGGCGTTCTCTTCGGTGGAACGCGAGATCGACTGGGTGGTTTCGATCGGTTGCTGGGAATATCGGTCACTGATTTGAGATTTACATTTAACATTTATTTATAAAACTTTCATCTTTAATAATTTAATGCTTAGGCGGTAAATGTTAGGGTCGAGTATATGTACTTAGGTATCATGAATTGATTGGAAATATAGAATTCATTCTCTGCATATAATAATTCTACTTATTGAAGAATGTAAGTACTTTACGTTTCAAATAATTTCAACCGTTAAATAAGAATTATTTAAATAGAGAATTATTATTTATTTATACAATGTATGTTGTAAAATAGCGTTACTATCTTAAGGGAGCAATTTATGTATATGTGTTAAGCTCAGCTGAATATACAAAAATGTACTCTTAAGCCGTTTTTTTTAAGCTTCTAGGAAAAATTGTAAAGTTATAGATATAATTTGTAATCTTGTGAGATCTTCTGAACAATTTCACTATTTCGTAGTAACGCGAAGTAACTAGATTGAAAAATATTGTTGTGTTTACCAGCAGCGCATTTATAAATATTTCTTTCAACAACAACGTAGAAACGCAATATATCAAAAGGACAGAAATACCTTTTCGTAAACTTGTTCCCAAGATAACGGCGGTCATGTCTCAAATATTTTCGAGATATTTAAAAATTTTCGTAACATGCTTAATATTGACACACGCGTGTTACATATTCATTTTAAGTGTACATTTTAAATTGACTCGCGATAATATCTCCCGAAATCCATCTTGCAAAACTGTACACGCACGCCAGACGATTGATGTATTACTGAAAGGCGACATCATCATTAGCATTTGACTCGATAATATTTCTTATAATTGCCATTACTATCGGACCGTTTTATATCATTATCCGACCGGATCACCGAAGAGAGATACATGAAATTATGGCAAACCTCGCTGATCCAGCTGTTTCAGGATTGAACAACTTCCAAGCTAAACCTGAGAAAGTTGATCAATTAAGCTTAGTTGGCGTTCGTCAAGAGCACTTTCCCGAATCGAAGTTTTGCAACAGTTTCACCAGCAATAATCTAATTTTAACTATTACGATTAAGATTGTCTATTATGGAATATATGAATTATATTCATTCGTATACCATAAATTCTTCTGCAAACTTATATTGGAAAATAAAAGTTAAATTATCTTTATTACGAGATATAAATGTATCTCAAATACATTTGGACTTTAATTTTTAGTCTGCAATTAAACGATGTTTACGTTCAAAAGAGCATAAATCAAAGATTAATATGCGACTCTTTAACGCAGTTATGGTACGCGAAACACAAATTATCAAGATGTATGTATCTCGAATAATTCGCCACTGAATTATTTATACAGACACAAATGTAACCACCGACACGGTACGCGTAATCTCCGTGTTTTCAAACCTACTGTTCAAATATTCTCGCATATTCTCCTAATATCTCTACTAATTTAAATGTTTTTCTAACGTTCAGTCATCGAATAGAATACATGCATAGAATACAAAATAAACATTTTCAGAAGTTTCCCCAATAATTGATACAAATTCAATCATTTTTCTACCTTCGGCCAGTCTCGTCAGTAAAATAAAAAACAACAAGATGAAACACTTGCGATTAATCGTTATGAAAATCTAACAGACGTTTCAACAAACTCTAACAACAATATGGCTAGCGACTTAAACGAACGAAACTGTCAGTGACGATAAATCGTAATTAGTACGTGCCGTATTTTTGTTTGTTTGCAGGAAATTTAAAAGTGACAAATTGCAGAGAATGCGCGTGATATACAAAAATGTATAAAATATCCTAAAATATAGTAGTTTCAATAACAACCGAGGTTCTATCCGTTTAATCATATTCTGAAAAATATGAATTCGCATGAAAGCCGGCAGTCTGGTAATTACCAACTGTCAGGATCGCTATATCTGTATTAAGCGAATATTCCCTTCAATTTGAAATGCGAATGCTCGCCAGGGAAGCAAAGGAGCGTACGCACGTATTTCACCTGCCATCTTTACGCCGCACGATCCTACCACGGACACGCGTACCATTTGGAAGACGCGCAGTCGCGGCAAGACAGCGAGACAGTCGAGCTGACAGGTAGGCAGATTTAAGGTTCTTCGTTGGACGAGAAGCTCGCGTGTCACGCCGCGAAGTCGTCTCGTAGGAGTCTGGACGGAACTCGAGAATACACTCGCTCGCCACGGAACGAAACAGGCCAAAGAGGAGATACTGGTAATTAGGAGGTAATTAATCGCGTAATTAATGGACCGTTACACGCATGGCGACACTCGGGAATCGCGTACCACCCTACGCTTAGGTATCGAGTGTCGATTCCACCGGCGAATGCTCGAAGCGGATACATCGTGGAATAGTACACGTGCATGCGGATGTTGAGAAAAAATGGGAAACATACGGGGGCGGAGGAGTTATTCGTTGCTGAAGACCCTGGATCGAATGTCTGATTTCTTAGCGGAGAGAATTGTTGTTTTCGAAGCCTGCGTTGAAGTATGTTGTCTTTGAAGGCTGAATTATGCGGAAGTAATGCGTGTTGGGAGTCTCAAATGTCGTAATGATTGAGCGTGAAATAGGTGAAATGGTTGCTGAAACATCAAATAGCCAGAAGGTTCACGCATTTTGGAAATTCAGAATTATGAAACTATGCATTGAACGATGATACTGATCGACGAATTAATTCATCGATGCAATGCGACTTACGTACCTATGTCAGATTAAAATAACTCAGGTGATCCAGTCTGTAAGAAATTATATTAATTTTGAATGATTCTACGAGTGGTATAGAAATGTTTAAATTTCTGAAATAAATAAATACACGAATGCGTACAAGATTATCACAGATACTTAATAAAGTGGATAGAAATATAAAATACATATAAATAGAATATAAGCCTTTTATTTAGATACTAAATAATTTTTCACGTGACAAATTAATCTATAAGACTCAATGATATTTGTCACAATTTTTTATATAATTGTTGCTATTAACTCGTCACACCGACATTCTCTTATCTAATGTTTTTCGATAAATTATCAATCTTCCGTTCAGTTCTGAGAAATGCAAAATTTTAACTAATATGTAAGACTTGTATACTGCACGCAACATTCCATGAAGTTTCGTTATTAACTTCTATAGTCTTATCACATTGCAATTTGCTCGATTTTTCTCGATAAATTAGCAGCGATTCATTTAGTTCTGTAAAATTAAAAATTTCCTCAGATAGGAAAAGCAAAAAGTTTCCTTAAATAAGCGCTATCGACTTTCTCTATCGTGGTATATAAAAATTCTCGTAATTAACCAATTTTCCCACATTTTATATCAGAGCTATATATCTCGTTTCGCAGAATCAAAAATTCCATCAAATAATTATATATTCCATGTTATTCACACTGTCAACTTTCATTATCTTATCAGACGAAAAATTTCCTAATGAAACAATTTTTTCTCCATACGTTATCAGTCTCGCATCCAATTACGTAGAACTATGATGCATTTCCTCGAGGATCGTGCGCTAGGTGAAAATCTGTCGTTTCGATAACAAGTAGAATAAGAGATCGGACAAGCGGAAAAAGGAAGAGAGGGGCGATATCTGCTAGCGACGACAGTCTCGTTCCCAGGTACCGATCGAGTGGAAGATTTACGCGCGTACCTTCCCCGGATCGTCGCGGCTGATCGATAGATCGTGACGGCGTTCTTGCGTCCTCCGCTTCGCTTAGTTGCCAGGCTGCGTGGGCCTCGACTGCACACCATCACGCATAAACACGTGCGCCTCTTTTCCTAACTTATGCTTTATCGTGCTGGCTGACTGTTGGCTATCAGGATACGTATCACTGTACGTACACGCGTATTTTATACGCGGACGTGTGTTTTCCCAGCTTGGGCGCACGCCTGCTTACAGATAACCAAAAGATACACGAACGTGTGTTAATTTCACTGGACACAGATTTGTCTTGCGTTTTCGATAACGCTAGATTATCTGTTGTGGTAGACGAGGTGTTGTATCGCGAGTTAGATGTGCAGAGTTTACGTTAATGAATTTTTAGTGGACGAATAGAGCGGATTGCAAACTCTGAAAACTGTAGTTTCTTCTCGTTTTGTTTTCAAAATGAGGAATTATTTTGTTGTAATTTTACCTTTCACCACTCATGAAATGGAAATTTTACTCGGCGTGGTTTAAAATCTTTTAAGTATTAAAATATTTCCGTAACATAAATGTTGATATCGTTTCAGCCTTTCTTGGAATATTTATAACGTATAAACAGTTTTCCTTATTTTTGACACGTGCACGCTACGTAGCAACGTAATATAATATATTATCTCCATCGCATGTTATGCATTTATTTAAAATACAGGACTTGAAAGCCGAAATTCAACTAAAATACAGATACTTCCGCCAGTAACTTGGAAATATCTTATTCAGTCCAGTTACGCAAAGTAAATCAGAGAAATGTAAACGCGCCACGTAACTACTGAATAGCGTATTTGTGGCAAGGAACCAGCATAATCCAGCGAACAAGAACGACTAGAATCATGAGCAGGGAGAATCGAATTATTCCAGTAAGTAAAGAAACAAGATTTTTCTCTATTTAACCCGAGCACGGTGCATTATCTAAGCTTCATACCCGGTTCTGTCCAATCGTTTGCATTAGTATCCCTTTCGCCCTTTAATGTCGTTCCGCCTTCTTCCGTCATAAACAGACGTTGCTTTGTATTATCATAAATTTCTCCCTAACGAGGAGCTCAATCGTAGCCTGAAACGGTCGGAAACGACGATCCAACAGTCTCCTCGAAACTAAACGCTGATTCGATGAACGACGATCTGCCTTCTCGTTTAAATATCGCGATCGCCGAAGAGAAAGGTATTTACAAGTGTTTCGTATAGCGTTCTAATGGAATCGTTTTTGGTTTATTGATAGTAATTGACGGGTTGAATTGTTAGGTTGATTTATAGGTGGACTCGGGCTATTTCGTTTCGACATAGATTTATTTAATTGCGTTACATATCAGGATGAAAGATGGCTAATGTTGTCAAGATAAGTTAATGCGCGTAAACTCGTACGAGCTAAAAATCTTGTGGAAGATTAATTGCTTATATAGATGTTCGTGGTAATGCGATCAAAATATTAATTTCCTATATTTATTGTATAAGTTTTAGTTTTGGTTTATGAAAACATAGGTTTCATATCGTACGACGATTGGACTAGATTTTTAGTAAAATATATTTTTGAGATCGAGAAAGATTCGCGAAATATTCACGGAAGTGCGATCATCCGGTGAAATTAATTTTCCTCGGCAGGTTGCAACTTCTGTAATACAAACTTCGCAACATTTGATAACCAAATACGATTAGTTAAGTTACGTGTGTAATTCTAAGAAAATGTTTTAAGAGCTATCAACGATCCTTCAACGACTAACGCAAACAACTTCACCGAACAAGTTTCTCGATTCGCTCGGCAATTAAACGCCGAGTCACGCATCATCACTCATCAAAATGGTTCAAGAAAGAATCGTTGAACGATCCGTCATAAAATCGTTTTCCGATCGAATGTGTTATTAATTATCCGTTGAAACGAGCAAACCTGGTGGCCGGATAATGGTAGAAAAGGGGAAAAGAGAAGAAAGATAGGATGATCGAAGGAACGCGGCTCGATTTTTGGTACGACAGCCGCTTAAATAATTTCCGGCTAGCATGTTGGTACTAGAGGTGGATACAGCGCTCGTGGAGCAGCAGCTAATGATGATCGATGATGTTCTCACTAGAACATAGCCGCGCTCCGCCTAGACGAGACGCGAACGAGGCTGAGAGCTCGCCGGAACACGGCACTACTCGGAAGAAATGCTTTATTGAATTGTCGAAGACAAGCACCGATGCCAGACATCTGCTCGTTCGAGCCGACAGAAGACGTATGTGTGTCGTCAAAGCGGTAAAATCATCGATCCGTGATTTCTTCGGGTTCCTCCTTTTGTTAGCCGGCTGATTAATCGAAGATGTATTTAAATGAAAGACATCAGTGCCGCTTAGACCGTGCACGTTACGTTACTCGCCCCGTTCTCTCCTTTTTCTTCTGCCTTCGCCTGCATGCTGTTTCTTCGGATTTCGCTGATGATGTTTGAATAGGCTTGGAATGCGTCGATCGACTATTTCCTTTCGCCTGGTCAAAAAAAGGGAAGAAATCGTAGTCGTAAATTGATCTCGTAGATCGAACGCTTTCCTTTAAGAGCGAAGTCGCGATTGAAACTTCGTGATGAAGACAGCTAGACTCGCTAACGTTAAATGAGTACTCAGGGACGTGGTTTTCTTTAAACTGGTTGCCATAACTTCGAGCGTAAAAAGTTCGCTGTACTTGAAAGATATGGTGTCTATTAAGCTCGTTTGGTTTTTCTTTCGGCAAAGAATTATTATCGACGTCAGTGTTTTTCGTGCTTGTAATGTTGGTTGTTTTAGAGATTAGTTAGTTAGAAAAAGATACAGATATGGTCATAGATCGTTTGAGATTCGTAATTATATTTCTTTATACACTCAAAGCCATCGTTCGAACTTTAAACAACGTTTTATTAGAATTCGGATAGATTTATATTTTAAAGAATTCGTTATTTTCCCAACGAGAATCAAATTTTCAACGAACGAATGGATTTTCATGGATTTTATACTTTAGTGCTTTATACGTATCATTCACGTCGAAATGGAATCTCAGGTATTACAAGACGATGTTAACATTCGAAAACAATGTAATTACATGGAAATAAAGTTTCATCGTATGTATATGATGGCAGTTCATTTCGCCTTCTTAGACTAATTCGTATTGTTGCGCTTACGAAACCATTCATAGGCTGTGTTTTATACGTACGAATGAAACGGTAGTGGAAACAAAAACGATGTGAATCAAACGAATACTATTTGGTTTTTTAGAATAATAATTGTCGCTTATAGTTATACATCGGTACCGTTATACGCATTTATATTTTATCGATCGCGAAAGATATTTCTACTTAATATATTTGTACGTACTATTTGCTCAGTTTTTAAGTATTCAGAATAAGAATTGCGTTAGAAAAACCGCGATAACGTAATTGAAGACCTGAAAAATTAAGTACCGATGCTATCGTAAAACGTTTGATTAATCGATCCCGGACATCCCACGGACTGTTCACGATACGGTCGAGATTTTACGATCGAGACAGGACGAAGTGGCAATATTCATAGTGCAGCTAAATAAATAACACTTGTGTACATTACGGAGTTTAGTCTTATTACGGGTTGGATGCATTTTAATATACGCCGCTATGCCGGATCCAGTGAACTTCCGCGGTGCCGATATTCCGAGATACTCTTCGATAGTTCTACATACCGGCTTTCTGAAATTAATTGCAAACAGTTCCGTGCTGTTTGCGCCGCGTAGATTAGCATGTACTTCTGTGTATCGATTTCAAATACGGGGTGTGCAAGAAAGCAGCCATTAATTCTACCGCGATAACATGGCGGGTTAAATTTTAAATTGCCGGTTCGCGTATGAACGGCGCACGAATGAATCACTAGCCTGGCGATTAAAACCGAAGCGAGACCGTTTAGACCGAGCATCCGTGTCAGTCGGTGGATTACCGACTTCCTTAGAAAGTAGAAGAAAACGTTGATAACACCGTGCGATACGAATCTTGATCAGCGATATCCACTGGGTGATCTTTGTGGAAATTCTCGGCCCGATCACCAGAATTGCTTCGTTGTTCTCGGTTTTTGGAAAGCACTATTCTTTTATAAAAATGAGGTACTAAGTGAGGACGAAAAATGTTAGGAAGTCATATCCAGCGTTAGTTTCATTTTTACGATACGCCGCTTTATCAGCTAGTTCTTCTGTATTTTACGTTCTTCTGTTAATGGATCTGTGTTTTAAAGAAAATGTAGAAAATTTTAGTTACAATCTTACAAATTTTTAATACGAAGCGTCGTACCGATTAAACGTTAAAAGATAGACGAGAGTGTTATGAACACCTCGTCAGTGTTTCGCCTGTATTTTCTTTCACCAATCCTATTATTGGCTCAAAATGGATGATGCAGATATCATTTGCTCGGCTTCAATAAATTGTTGACAATGAAGCTTCTTGTCTAAATCACTATATTTTTGTTAACTCGTATATTTTATGAAACACACAGGGACATTCAGATTTTTGTTCAATAGCGTATAGAATTATTAAATTTCATAATTCCGAATAATTATAAAATGTTGTTACACCTAAAATTGATAATACTCGAGAAAGTAAAATTACATGTATCATTTTCTGAGAATTCTCTGAGCTCTGGCTTATACTCTTTCGGATCACCCTGTATAGAATATGCACGCTTCAGGTAGCCAATGGCTTCGAACATTTAACTATAATTCCTATGATAATCTCGGCTATTATCGGGGCTCGTTTGAGTACTTTTTGCTCGACACGGGCTAGCCATATTCGCGTTACCCATGTGATGGCCTATCTCCGCCTCTCAGTCTCGCGAAAAAAGACAAGGACAAATCGCAGAAAAAATTCCATAATCGCTCCATAATTTTTCACCGGCGACAGCGGTTTAAGGTCTGCACCGTCCACTGACTCACCTCGATTATGCCCGCCGATTCTGCTGCCCGCCAGGCCAATTTCACGTATCTGAAACAAAAACAGAACGAATGTCAACGACTGCCGACTACTGTCAACGGTGCAAGGATAACGCGTCACTTGAGACTACATACGGTCCAGCGTAAGGTGCAATTAGCTCCGATCGTTGACATTTAAATACGCGAGGAAGTCTCAAGGAATCGTTCGAATGGTATTTTATTTTTATTTCTACGCTACACAGTTTAGGTACACGATATCGCTGATATTGTTGATATTTTTATTGCCGCATTATTGCGTTATTTCTTGTTATCTTTCTAATTTTCTACAAAATTGAGCGTTCGTAATCAAGCAATCTTTTATTGCATCGACTATTAATCATTAACTATTGTCTGTTACCTGATTACTTGCCTCATTCTTGTTTCAGTATCATTACTTAGCTACTCTATTGCTTCTACATTCATTTCTCTATAAAATTTCCCAGGAAACAGTTCCCTTGTTCCTTCTAATTATTTAATATAATTCTTTATAGTATTTCTCTAATTATCTAAACTACTGTACAATATTGAATACAAAACGGAGAAAAAGGAGATGAACTATATGTATATCGGTTTATCAGTAGAGTAATGGAAATTCAATTTTTCGATAAATCGGCTCCTCGTAGAAAATTGCTAATAACTCGTCCTTTAAATAACCCCAAGTAGAAAACTTATCCATAAATCAGACAATGTAGCGTCTAATTGGTACTAAAATCTGCTTTCCATCGTCCTAACATCCTACAAATCAGCTTACGAACGAAACTAATTTCATGTACCTCGACCGTCAGATAATCAACTTCCTGCGAATAGCCATACGCGCATAAACATATAAATACATATAAATACATCGTTAAACGCTTTACTATACCCATGTTACGAGACGAAACTGCGACATTGTTCGACATCGCTAAAGCCCCTAACACCGTAGAATAACCATTTTGAAAACAGCATCTCCTAAACGAGCCAAACCAACCGTCCAGACACTTTATTCTCGCCAGCTTCTTCGAAGCGTTGAACGGCGGCAAAATCCTAATAATGGCATCGTCCAATCTGAAAAATCGTTCTCTCGGATACGTAGTACGCAACAGCAACGTATCACGCACGAGGCGCAGCGTTCAAAGTGTAGGAGCATAAACTCATAGCAATCATACGTGAACGCCCACGCTCGGCCACGGAGAGCTGACCGCTAGAGCAGCCGATGTCCATAATGCGTTCTCCCCTGTGTCCAGCCTCGGCACGACCATCTCTCCGTGCAGCACATGCGCTCTTTTCTTCCCTCCGCCTTCCTTGCCCGTATTTTATTACGCTCGCAAGAGCACCTATGTATCGGCGATTTTAATCGGCCAGCCTCGCGGTATTACAATCAAGAACCGACGACGCAGATACGGCTCGCCACGGTAGATGCATGAATTTTAATGTTATTCCCCTTATTAACTCCCGATGCTACGCTTGCACCTATCTGCGCGGTCTAAGTTGCTACCAAGAAAGTAGACTTCTATTTGATAGGTAGCGTTTCGGGTTTTTTTGCAATAGTTTGACCATTGCTGTTTGACGGTGGTTGGAAACGTCGTGAAAATTTTCTACGTTTTTCATCCGTTTGGTAAAACTGAGAGACACCAGGGAACTTTAGTAACAAGGTTTATTAACCTATTTATATGTTCAGATGGTGTACACATAAATGACAATTTGTATTTTTCTCCTTTGTCTTCGTCTCGCAGCTCGTATTCCTTTCAGCGTATTCCGCGTGCGTTGTTTTTATGTTCTCGTCGCTTTCATAAACAATCTGAAATTTTGCTTCCGGATAGAACAATACAATGATCAGGACTGACGACATGTTGCAGCAGTAAATTAAACGAATCGAACAACTTATGTAACTGCTGCATATGCTTGGTGGTATACGTATTTATTAATCATTTGAACACAGAAGTGGAAGACACGTGGTATATTGCAAGAGATTTGAACATTCCTCAAAATATAAGAACCTTTACAACTTTCCAAAATGCGACGCCTTGAAATAATGTTAATCGGGTCGTTTAAAAAATTCGACTTAGATTTCTCGCCCGATCTCGAGGAAACAAACTCGAACGTCCGCTGAGTCGATCTATTCAACGGCGGATGCTACGCGCATAAAATCGAACGAGACGAGATCGACGGCTACGTGGAAGGGTTAACAAAGGTTAATCATCCGTCGAGAGTGTTACACCGTTAGGTAGAAATGTTATATTCAATTTTTCCGTCGCGGTCACTGAAACGAAATCGCGTTCAGAATTTGTCTCGTAGCTGGACGCTGTTCCGCGGACAGATATTTATGATCGAGTTGAGCGAAGCGAGACGCTTGAGAGGCTGTTGAATCGAATCAGAAAATTCAAATTACATCCATTGCAACGGAGCAGACACGCGTGGAAGGGCACGAACGATTTCTGCATTTTCATATCGCGTCTCTCGGTCCTGCTTTCTCGCCTGGCGCTCGTAGATTCTTGGCGCTGACGATCGACAATGGTATGCCGATGATGAGCGATATTGCTCGCTCGAGCGAGAAATCGTTCGGGTTTCCAGCGCACGACGGCTTAGTGACTTTACGATATCAGCGTACAGAACGATGAAACTTACGAGATCGAGAAAATCCGGCTGTTCGAGCGCACTCGCGGAACAATCGCGTGCACGCCGTTGCAAGGTGACTTCAATGCGCTCTAAGAGATGCACGTTGCTTCGTGGAGTAATTGGAACTTTCATGGTGATTTTGCGTGTTTATGGTTTCAGCTGGTAGATCGATTTAAACGTTCGCGATACGATGTGAATGTTTCGATAAATTTGAACTTTTATAAAATGATTCTATCTTTAAATAATTTCAAGGTATGCAGAGATAGTTCTTTTTTTTAGAATATATTCATCTATAAATTAGTTTCGTGTAAATTTGGAAGAGTTAATGCGTGTAGTAAATAAGTTTCGTTTGAGTTTAGTACTTGAAAATTTAATTTTTCGTGAATTTCCATAGAATTTCATGTATGCGATAAGAAATAACTCTTTTGTGAAAGAGCCTGTATTACACACTAAAAGAAAATGTATTAGATCATTGTATTCTCATAGGTATCGCAGACACATGTATATGTGTGTAAATTTTCAAACTGTGTATACATTTTTTAAATAACAGAAATATTTAAATGTAATTTTCATGCTTCTTACGCAAGTTATACTTAGCATATATGCTAATTGAAATATCTTCGTTTCATATAATTTGATTAGAGAATGTTTAACGCTACTATTACAGGCTCGTATTAAATACTTTTTAGCTCTTATTCTGCATTTACCCTGTGCCATTATTTGATCTTAATCGCAAGATCTTTATTTTTTAAAATAATAAGCATATTTGAACTCGACTCGAAAGTTCTTCTGATTACACCCTACGTTATACCAGATGAAATATCCACGCTTCATAAAATTTTATTGGGAAATGTTTAATACTGTCATTATGAATGGTTAAAAGTACTCAGTACTCCTACCAAACATTTTCTATCTCTTAAGTTATATTTACTCTGTATCGTTATTTGATTATAATCTCAAGCTACTAGTTGCAACGAACACTTTACAATTTTATTAAATTACTTACTGATTAACCCGTTGAAGGTAGCAATTTACTAATATAAATTCCTTTGAATTGGAAAATAAAGATACATCAGATATATGAAATTAATATTGACATTTCTTGATAATACTTGCTCTATAAATATTTATCAAATAATGTTAATCCTAGATCAAGATACTACATACTCTTTCGCTTTTTATGAATGTAAATTTTCATATACTACTACTACTTTTTCAAACGTTGGATGATTCGTTAGTAGCGTTTTCCTCAAAAACAATATTAACTTCCCAATAACTAAATTCAAACTCATGAAGATGGCTCATATTTCTATTTCTATTCATATTTATCGTACAGCTGTACAAAGAATGTACTGAAAATCTTCCACTACTATTATATTTCAAACTAAGTATACACCAAATAAAGAAATATAAATCGACATTGAATTTTATACTCTGTTATATAATTAGATCCTCTCGCAGGCAATTGATATATCAAAATACAATCTACACGAAGAAACTGAAACATTAAAATGGATATTTCATATCTTACAACCTGATACATTCTACGATCCCTTCAATGTTCTTGCAACAATAACTATCTTTCTTCCCTGGAAAACGCATTTGCATTTAGAATTACTCCAACAGGAACCATTAATTCATTTCCCCTTTCTCTCGACGCATGCATCAATATCTCAATCCCCAGTGTCTACAAACGAGCCGTACGGATTAAACCGAAGCCGAGCATAATTGAGACATCGGTATCCACATAGTCCGTAAATTTTCGCGGTTCCGTTGACCAATGCATTATGCATAACGCCAATTCGATTGGCCGTATTCGCGTTCAGAGAAAGTACCGGCGTCCGCCCTGTTACTTATTCACCACGTGTAAAGTAGTAAATTAGACGCAACACTTGTTTCAAATTATCCGGCTTGTAACACGCCTTCTACAATAAGGATCGCCGATCGTTCCGCGTCGACTCACGTTGAAATATCGTTCTCATGGTGCGCTTGTTTTAATTTTAGCCAACGATTCTCAGTCGTTTTGATCGCAGGAAAATCGAAGGACAGAGAGGAAGAAGGGAAGTAGCGGGTGCGTCAAATATCGACACGCTTGTTGGAACGTGGGGTAATTGGGAAACGTGTCGACGGTGATTGAAAATTTGTGTCCAGTGAAAAGTTGTGCTATACTGGCCATAGCGTGGCGTAGACACTGTACGGTGGGTTTTATGTAGGACACTTTGTGTCGGACGTTGCGACAATTTAACTTCACTCGTTTCGCTCGAAAAAGATTTGTGTACAACGCACTGTACGAAATAATTTTCCACTTGGAAATTTCATAGATATTTTTCGTCGAAGAATGAAACAGAAAGAAAGTTAAAAAATCGTACTGACGATAATTAAAATACGATTGACGATAACATCAAGAAGTATCAAATTGTTAGTATATTGTTGATGTATACGAAACGTTTCTTTGAAGTTTGAATTTGGCGCGTTGATATCTACATTGAATTTCGTTCTATCGTTAATTCTCAACCATATTTAAAGTACAAAAAACTTATTGTAAATCGCGTATATTTAATGTTAAGAAGATTCATGACAACAATATGAAACTTTACGTCTGTGACTTTGATGGATAAACAGAATATTTGCGTGATCTTTTATGGGAATTTAAATTTTGGAAAAACGCTTTTCTGGAAGCACGAATTTGACATTTGAGGAGCATTAAAGATATTTCCTATTTTACTTAAACAATCTTTTAATATACCGATTAATTTAGAAATGTCGGATGTTCCCTCAATCTGTTTGAACGTTAACAAATTTTCATGTCGCTTCTCGCGTCTCAGTTCGATCGTGTACTTCTTGAAAAGTGAAAGGAACGGATATTACAACATTTCGAAATTATTATATTATGACAAAAGAAAGAATTTTACTTTGCTATCTCGCGAATATTTTTTGTCACATTCGTTTTAAAGCCTCTTTTACTTGTTTCGTTCTCCCTTTCTTTCATAACTAATTGTAAGATTTAAAGAATGTTGATAAGTAGGTACTACTACTTCCTTTAAAGATTTCACGTGGTAAATGCACAAGAGATCATTATAGTAATTACTAGGCTTACGGATAATAATATATATTAAAGTTGTACGGTGGAATAGAGTTTACATAAGTATTTCATAAGTTTGTGTTAATAGCTTCTATCCTCTTACTGCTATTTTCTCTTGGTAAAAGTTCAGTTATCCATAAAAATTCATTTTATGTTTATCTTTATTCCTCAAATAAAGCGAAATAAATTTCCCTAAACATTATTTCGAGATCGAATCAAATTAAAATGATTCAAATATATCAACCTATTAATATCTTTAATTTAATCACTACTATTATATGTTTGTATATTTATGAAAAATTTAATAATGTAAAAATGCATCCAAAATGCATCCAAAAGAATATAAAATATCCAAAGAATAGTACTTGTTATGATATTTAGAATGTGTGATTTAGAATTTCTGTGATTTAGAATAAATTATTATTTCAACAATATCCCATGTACAAACGTGTGCCGTAAATAATTTTCCTGTAATTCTAGCAATTTTCGTGAAATCGTATTGCGAAATCCAATTGTTTCTTTCAGAAACAGAACAGAACAGAAACAAAGAAGTTCAATAGGTTTGACAGATTGAAACTCTTCGTATTTCTGATATTGTGATAAAGATTAACTTTAAAACGATTATCGCGAGAGCGATTCGGAAAAAAGATTCTCTGTATTTTCTTTTTAACGGTGTATTTACGATAACTATGAAAATATTGTTAACATCAGCAAGTCATGCATATCGCATAAAGAATATACGAGTCTATCACGTAACGCTAGAAAGGGTAAAGACAGGCTACCATTATCCACAGAATCGTGTAAATTAAACCCGCCACCAGCATCACCACCTTCCACTCTAACATCCTGTCCCGGTTTTCTCACCCGACACCTCAGCGTTCACAAGGAAGTCCCGCAGGGAATCGCACCGACGCGGAAACAATAAATGCAGGTTTATTTATTAACGTATGCAAGCTCTCGGATCCATGGAATTTTTAATGGGCGATTCGCAAGGCGTACCACGACCACTTCGCTTTCGTTTTCATCGAGATAGATGTTTATCGGCAGTCGGATTAGATTACCGCCTATAAAGTGTCGGGATCAGCGTGGAAGTAAGGCGCAACGAGTTGGAACAATTGGAGCAAAATGAGGGATCGTTGCGCGAGAAAATGTGTGCCGGGTTCACGAGAGAAAGACGGGAAAACAAATTGTCGTTATAGTTCTTAACTATCCTACCTCCATTAGTTTGTAAACTGAGAAAACTCGGTTTAATATTGTAGTAGTATGTTAGCCGGGAAGAACGTGTGAGAAGATCGAAAGTTTCTGTTTTAATGTTACGTAATTCGACAGACAAACGAGTATTAAATATGAAAATAAATTGTCAATTTTCTTAATCTTCGTTTAGATTTAATACTAGAGGAAAGGTCGTTGGAAAAGAGGGTCATTCTGAAAGATGATCAGAAAATTCCATTGATCGAACATTTGTGTCTCTGTATTAGCTCGGATATGACAGGTTCTACCGTAATATCTTTTCTAGCGAATTATGAACTTATTGTCCGTTTCTATTATTTCCGATTGCTTGGTATGGCTATCGTCAGCCGTTTGAAGGGAAAACCGATATAAAATAAATCAAAATATTTGTTTCCGATTATACGTGTATAAAAATTCCTTTGCGCTCATTATTCGCGATAATTAAACTTCGACGTTCCAAAGATCCTCTCGCATTCGTTTAAAAAATAAAGTTAGAAGAATCTAAAGCTGGGGCGACGAAACGCAGTGCAGAGAGTTGATTGTAAAATTGCGAGAGACAGAGAAGGAACAGGAATAGGAATAGCAACGAAGCAAGGCTTGAGTACATATGCCGGGATCGATCGATCTACGAGGCCTTTTAACGAGAAGAAACGTAAGTCAACGACAGAGCACAGCATGCATATTGCACTGCGCGCCTTAGTTGGACTTTATGGGAACGCTCGCAGGCCGGAAGAAAATCCCCGGTTCGGTTTTTCATGCGTTGATAAAACGAGAAGCAAAGAGGGATCGCGAGCGTGGTAATAGAAACGATCGAGACCGTAAATCCTCGTTTGAGGGAGAAAGGGAGGCGAGGGATGATTGACTGACCGACGGTACTCCTGGTGCAATCACGCCGGACGGCCCCATGGAACGAGAGGCTACCGTTAAAGGGAAATTTTTCACGTCGATCGTATGATTGTTCCTGTTGCTCCTGGCTTTGTGGAGTATGGAATGCGCGAAAGAGATTGCCGCCTGAATCCCCAGTTTCGTTCTCCATCGCATTGTATTTGACGAGTTTTGTGGCTCGTGATTGTTATTGGATTGCAGGAAATGGTTTAAAGGAGGAAGAACACGGTTACGTAAAAGTAATTAAAATGTGAATGATGGGTTTTATAAAATTAGCTCTCGTTTTTTTTTCTCTTTTTCTTTTTCTTTCTTCTGTTGCGATTGGATGAAACGTTGCATCGAACGAGGGTATTGTAAAATTGTACCCCGTGTAGCATGGATTTGTGTATCAATGAATTTTATACAAAGATCTTGCGCGAGAATATCTAGAATATATTATAGAAATTGTCTTCTATTTTTAACAGTTTTATGATTACAGAGGAAAAGCAACTTGCGAATAAGAAATCGTTGAATTCTTTTTCGAAGACTTCCTCGCGAACCAAGAAAATAATAATTAACCGTCTCGATTAAAGCTCACTGCCTTCTACAAAACTAATTCTCATAGCGATTAACCTACAGTTCGAACGTTGTCATACAGCAATATGCAAATAAATCTGCATCGTTCATAGAGTCGTCAGAGGAAATTTAAACGTTAAATCGAATTTCCAACCATTCCCATCAAACGATCAATTCGCAGAAACCCGTACGGGTTAACAAAAATCGAGCAATCTCTGATCTGATTTTGATCTCAGGCCGATCGACCAAGACAATTAATACCCGAATCACGTTATACGTCCCATAATTAAATTTGGTCCCGCGATAAATGACTGGAATCGGCGGAACCGGTCGGCGACTCGTCTCTCACCATTGCGTCGCGTCCAACTGGCGGTCCAAGGATTCCACCCTGGATTGAGTCGGTGATGTAGACGATTTCAGTTTGTTAAAGAGACCCTGGAGGTGAAAAAACGACGAGTCTGGAGAGTCCCGCGGTAGGCGTCCGCGTCGCGTATTTGGCGCGCGGCCGACGCGTAAAAACGGAAGTGGTCCGGTTTCGTGATTCCAGACGGCAGCACACGGCAGAAAAAGGACTTGAGCCGCGGCAGCCAGGTGTCACATTCCATTGGTCGGTCTACCTGGTCTGAAATCCATTTTGGTCGGCCGTCAGCTTCCCTGACGATTATTGGCCAGAATAAATTAAGTCGCTTCTCCTTCCCCCTATCTATATCTTGCTCCCTTCCTCTTTCCTCTTCGTTCTCTCTTCGTGACGACTCGAAATCGCGGAATGCCACACCGTGTAATTACCAATTTAAGTTTTTCTCCCTGCTGTCCCGAGACTTGCGAATCGCTTTCGAATGTATGCATAGGTATCGTTCATTCGAATTATATATATTATTAAACCGTTTCGCCTCTACGGCGCGGCGTCAAAACTCTTGGCGGAATCGTTCGTGACGAAGGTGAAACGAGCGGTCGTTTTGTAGACTGCAACTTCCTTTTATGGAAGAACGAGTCTGGTTTGTAGAGCATATTAGCGAGGTAGTATCCGTGAGAATGTCTTTTGTTGGCTGCAGAATGAAGATGTTGCTTATGAGTGGTTCGAGAATTAACAGATTAATTTTTTCTGTTGGAAAAAAAGAAAGGTTTCTTACATATATATAAGTATTATGCGTCTTTTTAATTGTAACGTTTAATTGATTGTGATTTATTATGTAAAATAGATGAGAGTTTCATTTGTATATATTAGAAAGTGAGAATTACATTCTATTTATGTTTTTATAATAAGTGGACGATCCTATAAATTTCTAATGTTAACTAATTAAATTGCGAACTTCAGTTCGCCTTTTCATAGTAATAGGAATTTTTTCCCTCCGCTAAATAAACCACGTAGGTATGTTTCGTCTTAACGACACAGTATCATTACAGATATCATTGAATCGAAAAATATTATATATATTCCTATTTAGTTTATGAACCGCACGTTTTTTATTTTTAATTGAACTACACATAAGAAGAAGAAAGCGATTTTCCATCAATCGTAACTGTGCACGAGGTATAACAGCTTTCCATTTTGACACTTCTTTACTTTCTCGTTTTCGCTGTATAAATTGGGAGCAGTGAAAAATATTAATCGTTTTAATCTATTCAATTTCCCACGATTTGCATACATAGAATATACAAATCTTCCATTTGCCGACGATAGACTCACTTTTTAAGGAAATAATCTATTGAATTTAAATAATTGATATCTTTACACGCTAGTTTGATGCAAATTTAAAGAAAGAGATCAGATACGTATCTGTTGCCTATCGAACTTTTACTTTTCATTCACAAACTTCAAAACCTGCTCTTTGTGAAAGTGACGAAACACTCGCGTCAATGTCGTTGGTAAATCCGTTAGAAATGGCGAACGTGGATGTGGCTTCATTAGTGTTCGTTTAACTTCAGCGAGATTACGTAAATTGATCCCATTAAGGGTTATATCGTAGTTCGAAAGTGGAAACTAGCAATCCAAGGACTTACAGATGCATTATATAAAGAAGTATAAAGATGAAATTTGAATATTTGATACTCAGAAATTGGTTAGCTTTCTTTAACCGTAAAGGTAAATTTTAAACTGTTGCAAGGTTGTTAGTTTCCTTTTCATTCAACTCAGATATAGGATTTGCAAAGTATTGGGTTGGCAACTAAATGATTGCAGATTTTGTCAATGGGTGGTATTGATAATAATTAGATTCAAAACATTACGTTCGAAAAGAATGAAGATATAAAATATGAAAATTAGAAATACAAATTAAATTAAATAGGAGAATGTGTACGGAAGAATGAAAATTACCTTGAATTCAAATAATTCGAGGGTATCTTAGATTATCAAACCACTAAATATTTTAGATTTGTTCCATGATAACAGTTGGATGGCATACTTATTCATGCAATATTCGCGTGACATCACCTGCAACGTACTATTAAAGCCATAATCGAATCCTGTCAAACCATAAATCCATCTATTAAATACTATTATATGGTAATGTTACTAGTCCAGACTATCAATAACGCTAGAATAATATTCTAAAATTTACCTTCCAAATGTAAGTTATTTCAACCGTCAGGAAACTTGAATTTTCTCGTTTTAAAATTTCGATTCAAACATTTTGCTTCCAAACATCGTTCACCGTCATACTTTATCAAACCACAGTAGACAAATCATTTTCCTATATTATTCCAACTGTTTCACTGAAAATTACACGTAAGAATTTCCAGTACCTATATGTTTCATCAGCATATCAAAGCGAGGCTGGAAAGAGGCTAAGCAGCTCTTTCTTCACGGGTAATTTGCGCGTTAATGAAATCGAGGCATAGAACACGGCTGAATAGTACAGTTGCCAACACCTGGTTCGATGTTACTTCTATCGAGTTCCTCGTCGCTTAGTAACAAATAAACATCCACCTGGTGAACGTCGTACAAAGTTTAAACTGCGTTCCTTCAGGCCCTTTCCAATCTAGGCCAACATGCAAATTCGTCCAGGCCGTTTTCCTAAGTCACGCGAAGACGTATCTAACCATCGGCATCACGCGCTTTTTACGAGACACATTTCGCGACATCGAGACGTCTTTGTTTTCACTGACATGAATGGAACTGTGAAACGGGTGATTAATTATTGAATTAACAATTTCTGTGATTTTCATATTTTATGAGAATACGTTGAATATAGACATTGTTGAAATTAAGGAAAATTTCGTTGTTCGTAATGGTACTTCAAACATTTGTGCCATCGATACGCTGTCGATATTGTTGGTTTTGCAACTATCGAAAATACACGAGTGAAATTTGTCAATTTGCCTAGTAGAACGTGTTCGTAATTGTTTCAGTATCATATTTACCTAACTTTTTTGCTCGTACGTATTGATCCTGCGCTTCTTATAGCTGATTAGCAATCATTATTGTCCGCAAGTGGCTACAGTGGAGAATGTGTCTTTGAAATTCCTATCTGCAGCGCCTCTGGACACGTGTCCATCGAGGTGTGTCCACTTTTATTGTCACAGAGAGTGCGTAGGCTCGACCGCGGTCCGCTGATTTCTCTATCTAATAATTCTTCGAGGTTGTTCTTGGGTCACCCTGTACACTCTAGATGACACAGATAGCGCGAGTGAAACACAGAATGCTGTCGCCTCTTGTACACCTGTAGATCGAATCAGATAAACGCGTTTGGGAACGGACAGGTTTACCGAAAATCCGATCACTACGTGGCGACACTTTCTTTTAATATCGTAGAACGTGCACCGATAATGAAATATTTATCGCGTTTTATAGACAATAAGTCTTTTGTTTTTTAAATATATGTTCAAATTTAATCCATATCATTTATTTTATTTTTGTTTGTTTATTATACTTATTATTCAATGGTACCGGCGTAATTAAAAAAATTGGTAAAAAATTATTACACCGAGTTTTATTAATAATTTATTTTAAATACTTCAAAAAGATGAAATCTACTGATAATTTTAGAAATATTTCTTAAGCAATGAAACATTCTTATTACACCGTTGGATCTAATTTGAGATTAGAGGGGAGTTAAATTAATTTCCTATAAGTAAAGTCACTTTCCACGTAATTTATTTCAAATCACGCTAGCTATTTCCGTCGAAAGTTGATTATATCTACATACATGGATTGCTGTTAATAGCCATCTTCGTAATTCATTTCGTACAAAATTACTACTAACAATTTGCAACTTATTTCTAATGATGCGGACGAATAAGTTACCCTTATCTTGTTAAGGATATCTTAACAGGGAATACTACATTTCTTTCTTCCTGCATACTTTGCAATCCACATACTCAAAATCTACCCAGACAGAGAGATCTAATTAAAATTTAATTTTCAAAATACTTCTCTTTTAGAATATTTTTAAATATTACTACTAACATAGCGAATGATTATACTTGGTGACAATACTTTGTCAAAATATATATTAAATATATATTATAACATATATTATAGCAAAATATATATTAGGTTGTCCGAAAAGTTTCTTTCGTTTCATAAGGTGATAATAGATGAACAACAATTTCTGTTTTATATTATTTTATTGAAATAAGTGTGGTCCATTTCGTTCTGTTTCTATTATTATGTTCGTACATAATTCAATAAACTAATGTAAAACAAAAAACATTGTGCGTCTATTATTTATTTATGAAACGAAAGAAACATTTCGGACAACCATACATGCAATAAATATCTCGCAATCTCTATGTACATTTTCAGAACGTCAGAAAATTCGCAAAACGTTTCACGTAACACACGCGATATACACGTCAAAGTTTTCTGTGCCAAATCTTCGAATATTCTCGTAGCCACTTCAAGCGCATTAAAATCAATAAACTATCAATTTGCTCACGTTATCAAATAAATGCAAAAGAAGAAACACCTATAGGTACGTGAGAATCCAATGATCATCAAACCCTGAGTAATTCGCTAGCAATCTCTTTTCTTCTGGCTGCAATGTCCGCGATCAAGATGATTAATAGAGAATCCTTAGCGCGTTGGCGGCAGGGCGCGAGCCGAACGTCTTTATCGGTGGGATATCTGTGGCCCGTTCACAGTAAAAAGTGCAGAACCGTCGGTTGACAAATTAAAACAGTGTGGCGTCCTGCTGCCGGTTCCTGCGCCCCGCTGTGAACTCCCTTTCGCTGGCTTCTTTCCACCGTGGCCGTACGCTTCCTTGTTCTTGTTCCGCTCGCGGTTTTTTCGCAGACGCCAGAAAAAGGACAGGCGCGAGCAGATCGGATGCCAGCACAATGGGACCAGTGACAGGGCCATGAATCAATGGCGACTGGTCGAGCAGCAGGAATCGAAGAGGAGCGGCGGGTTCGTGCGCGCGATTCAAATGACTTAATTGCGCGAGAATTATGCCGTCCCGGTCCGAATCGACCGGCCAGCGGATCCGATCCGCTCGCGTGCTCCGCGCGAAACACCGATAATCGCTACGGACGCATCCTTCTTTATAGTCCTTAGGCTACGGTTATCTCTTGCTGATCGAATGCCAACGGCTACAACGCGAGCTATTGACCGTGACCGATCGTGGTTTTTGCCACTCGCTCGTTTATGCACGACGATCCCGTGATACTCTGCGAACCATTTTGCCTCGCCAGTGCTCCTTTTCCTTCTATCAAGTTACACGGACGCTCGCTATTTTGTATCGGAAGTTACAGTGCAACGATGGTTACCTTTCTGTGCTTCTTTTGCTTCTTTGAGCGGCTATTAGCGGCTATTATTATTTTGCGTATTTCGTGGTTGTACTTTCAGATGTTAGATGTCTTTGGATTAAGTTTGAATATTATAAGAGCGTAATATTTTGGTCTACGCAGCAAATTTTGAGAATTATCTTCCCTACTCGATAAAAGTTTCGCAGCGTGTATTCATATTGCGTGTAATAAATATTGTATAGAGTATTAAGTGAAGTAGCGTTTCATTATATCTTTATCTAATCTCTTCTTGATTTAATTCTCTTTTGTGTAGAGGTACAAATGAGTTTTTTTTTAATGTAGATAACAGTGTTTTTAATATTTAATGTTTTTGAGCAGCTTGCTTCAAGGTGAATGTATATACTTATTTAGATTCCTATGTTGGACGAATTAGCCTGTAACTCATATATTTTTTTGTTACAATTGTGTTTTGATCGATTGTTATTAAATGATAAAAGGCTTATTATCACGTACCACAGATGTGTAACAGATGTAGTTATATCTTAATGTTATTTACGATAACATTAAACAATTCGATGGAAATGCAGAATTTTGGCAATAAATAAATAACCATAAGAAATTTCTCAAGGTAGAAAATACGTCTTCAGATGAAAAATTAACGTATCATTATTAGACAAACGATCGACTAATTGAAGAACATAGAATCATACCTTAGATTTGATTACATCAACCATCGAAATCATAAGCTGCAGTAATCGCCTGCATGAGTAATCAACATGAGAATATGTTATAATAGAAAGCTTTTGCGAATGATATATTATATCTCGGAATAACGTCTAACGTTTACTTCTCGGTCTCCATTGTTCATATATCTAAGTACTTGATCGTAACTAATATTCTTCACATTTCTTGTAACGTGTGAGAACTACCACGACCTGTCTATGTATCATCGTTCGTAATTTATTTCTATTTTATTCGAAATAAAATATCATATCGAGGCTTGAAGATCATCTAAAAGAGAATCTTTCCTTCTCGGAGAACGAGTGCTCGGAAGAAGTTGCAGTTGAAACGAGCCTATCTGTTCTCATTTTACGCTACTTTTTGCAATTAACATTATGATCTGTCGTGATCTGACGGGGCTTAGACCGCAGGTTAGTGCCGTTCAGCAGACCTTCAGGGCAGAGCTGAGAGCAAAGTAATCGCGGACTAGCGATGTCACATGCATTAAAGCGCAGCAGGGTAGAGACGCTTGAGGTAGGAGTCGATATTACACGGCTCGTAAACCATAAGAGCGTGTGTGTTATTCAGCGTTTACTGTTCGGTTGAGAAACTAATTATTATAAAGAAATATTATCCTGTAAGTGAATCGCAAAGATCCGACTTTAAATGTGCAGAAAGATGTAAAAATCGTGTCTCCACGGTTTCTGTTACGTAATTCTTCTTCGAGGCATAATTCTCCTTTTTAAGACGACCGATTGTTACTACGTACATACGTACGTAATACACGCATCGTTGCCCGCCGATTTGTTTACGCCCGGGCAAAGCTAACACGCTGTCCGTACGATAGACAACGACTGAATGGCACTGCTGTAGGTAGTGTGCGTTGAACGTTCTGTGGCGGCTAGATCTTGTTACGATGTGGAAAACATCGGCAGTAGGTACGTGCATATTTGCATAAATTAACGAGGGAGCAAAATACGGTCTCATCGAAATATCATTCTTTTTAGAAATTCCTTCCTTCGAAGAAGCAACCTGTTGAAACCGGTAATATGCATCGCGATATCTTGTTGCTTTCGTTCGAACTGATTAATCTTCCTTAGGAAGATGGATGATATATGTATGTTCATTGGATAAAATTCTTATCGTTGCTTGATAAATTAGATTCGAATAATTTTATTTACGCTGTAAGCTATGTATATTTAAGTTTGATTAAGTGTATTGCTACGAAAGAATTTGATATTATTGAAGGATTATTTTACATACTTACAGAGACCAGGGTATAATCGTGCGCTATACCAATCGAGCAAGTACGAAAGAATAATCACATCTTTTATTACAATCATCGTAGAATATTATGATAAAAAATCTGTTTCAGAAAGTTAACATGCAACATGGAATTTGCGATAATTGTTTACAAAATATCGTTGTTTCGATAATTTAATGCTTAAAGTAAAACACTGTGGATCAAAACCACGTATGAGTCACCAAATCCTCAGAACGTTTCAACACACGCAAGCCGTAACTAGGTAAATAAATCTTCGTCAGAAGACATTCGCAAGAGTCAAGCTTTCAACGAGCAACACTTTCCAGCCCCGATAGATTTCATAACTTCATTTCAAACTATAAAGTATTAAAAATTACGTACACGAGCCTGACGCGGTAATCACTTGCACTCGAATAAACTCCTTATTCTATCACTGCTCGAAGTCAGTCAATTATTACATTCCAGTTAAATCCAACAATCCTGACGAGTGCAAGTTATTCAAATACCTCGAAACAACTATTACGGAAAACTCAGCAACGCTAGCGCTTGATAAATTCTTAAAACGAAAGAAAAAAAGAAAAAATCTCAACAAACGCGCTGAACTACGCAATTTCGTATTGTACGCAATTTCTTCGCGTTCCTTCTGTCCGTTCGATGGGCCGTTTGTTGCGCGGAGCTTTTACTCAATAAGGCGGGTTTTTCAGCGCGATAGAGGTTGCATAACGTATGAGTCAATGGGAGCGAAACCGTCCTGGTCGGCCGTGTATGCACGACGGGCCACCCAGCCGGCACAGGGAACTTGTTCTACAATATCTTCCGTCACGGCGGTCTCCTTTATAAAATCACCTTCGATCGGGACAAACGCCAGCACGGCGAAGGCGATCCGTCGTAAACTCGAGCCAACCATTTTTCCTCCATATCCTTGCCAACAGCCGTGCACTTGTTCGTCGCTTCGCCAACGTGAATTCGTTCCCCTCCGTTATTATTCATCGATCTCGCGATTCCCGTGTACAGACCTTCGGAGCTTGTGCGCAGCTTGTTGAACGAGACGCGACGCGACGTTGCGCTTTCTGAAAGGAACTTGCTCGGGAGGACGTTCGTTAGTCCCTCGTGTCTTGGTACGAGATATGGGAACTTGTGAATGGAAATTTGGAACATATAACAAGACAGAGTTATTTGAGTCGCCTAAGTTTCCACATGTTAGTGTACAGTCTTGAATTTTGTACGGAATAATTAAACTTGTCGTATATTGTGAAACAGCGTTGGTCTTTGATGTAATAACGAAACAATGAGAAAATATCACGTGCTTTGTATCCAATAAGAGAAAATATCAAAAATTTGAGTCAACATGTGTAAGAACGATTAAGATAAACGAATTATCGAGAATATCGACATTAGTTAAATAAGCTGTTCTTTTAATGAATAAAAGCATTTCTGTAGAAGCTACTATAATGCTAATACATATACGTAATTTCTTTCATTTGTGTATCGCGCAACTAATAACGAGCATCAAACACTTGGAAGACAAAATGAAACAAGATGTTAATTGTTCATCCAATCTGTCTGTAGAATCTTAAGTACAAATAGTTCACGTTCTAATCTTTGAACATTTACAATCCACATGCAGAGAAACCTACTCCTACCCCGATGTTAAAAATCTATATATTTCAATGAAAAAAAAGACAGTAACTCTTTAACTGCAAAGGTTCAACTTGGGGTGTTTTTCCATAATCAAATTCAATTTCCATCAAGGTGTTTGGCGTGCAACCTTGGTGGTAATTGAATTATTCTGAACGCCTATGGCGACCGCGAAACGAGCGGGTGAAAGAGAGCATTGAAAGTGGCGGCGGCAAAAGGATCAGCAATTAAAGCTGCTCTCTACTCGATAATTCCTCGAACAAACATGAGCCACTCGTAAAAGTCAACGCGCCCTGTTCTTGTTTTATGCTTTACGGCTCTATGAAAGCGCCACAAGCGTTCGTGCGAGGTGAAAGATGTAAAATACGCTTCCGAGATTATTTTATTTCCGCACAATGCTATATCTTGGTCTCGTTTCACGACACCTAGCTTCCATATTATGCTCGCGATTCGCGTTTCACGAGAATATCCACAGCAGTGGTTTTACGACTACTGGCGAATTTTATGCCGAAGCGCATTGCAAAGCGTCGATTTCAAACTCTATAACCATTTACTCGATTCGAGTTAAACCACTGAATGGCGGAGTAGCGCTTCTGGAATGATATCGAGAGTTGTTTCGGTCGTTCATGTCTCAGCATGTAGAGTTGAACTTGATTGTTCGAGTTGATTTGTGTTCGTTTAGTTTGGTACTCTTCTGACGGTAATTTATTCGCTGCTTTCAATTTATTCGTGTTTCTTCTGCTTCTTCATGGTAGATTGTTAATTTAAATTTATGTTAGAACGAGATGGGGTGATTGGGTTATTAACATAAAATTAAAAATATATGGAAGTATATAATGGACGGTTAGTCGAGTCTAAATGTAAATATAAAACGTTTTATCATTTAAAAGTATTTTAACGAGATCATAAATAGTTTATAACGAGAAAGTAAAACGGACGATTCAATCGAAGGAACGTTTCACAACAACATATCGATATATATATATATATAGATATACTTATGTTTCTATTATCTGCAATAGATAATTTAATATAACGCAGGAAATAATTATACGAGTATATTAATAATATGTGAAGGTGTAAATTGACAAATCTATAAATATAGATTTTCAATGTCGAAGTGAGTAAATATATTAAAAAAGTGGCTAAAGTAAGTGATTAGAAACCAGTGCATAAAAAAACGAAGTTATTATAATATATAGCACTTTAATTGTTATTGTAATAATAGAAAATAATGCTTAATATGTATGTATATCCTGAGATAATTGTCTAATAATGTCAATTTTATGGTAGCAAATTTTCCCATCTTATTGAAGTTGTTATATACACAATTGGCGCTTTTTGCAAGGAAACTTGAACACGAATCGGATAATAAAAAATACTAAATCACATATATTAATGGTGGGTCGACTTTTATTGTCGACGAATTTATTGAACCATAATTGCTAGTTAGATGTTGGAACTGGCATCTTTTATTGCTATCAGAGCAATTATCTGCAATTAGACAATTTACTGGTGAAGATGATCTTCACGGCGTCGAAGTCATATATGAATTATTCAAGATGATAATTTTCTCACTCGAAATTATATTTCATTCTACCAATCTGTTCACGAAGAAACATAAAATCGTCGTTTCAGTTTCTTGTCACGACAATTTTATTCATCCCTATCCCTAGAATATTCGGAATCAGCCAGCATAAAATTCTATCTATTAGCTTCGAAAACAAGAATACACGAAGAAGTCTGGTTTAAAAATTCCAGTTCCCTTTTTTCGAAATATAATACAATAAGAAATCGATCCAATATAATCGTAATACTTTGAGAACGTAACAGTAGCCATAATTATAAAAGACAGAAGTATGAAGTTAGAGTAGATCCTAGAGTTCATCCTAAATCCTTTCATTTCTATAACATGTTTCCCCAAAAGAATTATTAAATGATACTAAATATTTAATATAAGAAAAGTCACATAAAAATGAAATTAACCATCACGTTTCCTTATTTCCTAAAACCTGTACCCAAAACTATTATTTATCTCGCATAAAAATGAAATTAACGATAAAAACTTCCTTATGACAATTCGTTTTCTTATTACAAATCGATGAATAATAAGATCCAAAAATTCAAATAACAAACATTCCGTTCTGCTATTAGAATCAAAGGTAGCTTTCTTTCCGAACGTGCTACCTGAATACGAGAAACTACGAAATGTATCACTGTCAAAATATAATTTCGTAGTTCCATGGTTCGGTGTGCGTTTGGACCACCCAGTATAGGTTGTCGATGACGTCAGTGGAGTAGTGGAGAAGAAGGCATCGGTCAACGTCGTGGCACGAACATGCAAACTGACAGACACGACTCTATCAGTGATCGTAGACAGGATTCAACATCGTAAACCTCGGGCCCTCTCCATTCCTTGTCCCGCTTCCTCTTTCACTCATCCCATTCGTGTTCCCCGTTTCGCTTTCGTACGATTCAGGATCGTAAAACTTGGTTCCTCCTTTCATGGGTTCGCGGATACCCGTATACAGAGAAGAGTGATACCCCAGTGTTGGACGTGATCGTTTTGCCAGCCGGTATTTTTGTACCTCGTTTGCTCCAGTATTTCGATATTCACGTGGCTTCCTCGTTTCTATTCTCCTTCGTTCCTTTCGTTCAACCCTTTTGTCCGCAGATTGAAGCGTCGTTCTTTCAGAGATATCGAGAATGTCTCCATCGAATCTTGTCGCCACATGATGGTTCGTTGAAAATATTTAGGAAATATTCTTTGGAATATAATTCTTTGGAGGGTATAATTCTCCTTCAGATTAATTTTAGATTGTTCCACAGCTGCCTTAGGGGCTTAGAGCCCTTATTTTATGTCTGAATCTTTTATAGGCTTCAGGTGAAAGGGGTTAAGGGTTCGAATACAAATTTTATTTGCCACCTTGTGTAGTTTTTAAGTTGGCGTTTTGTTTGTGAATTATTGCTTTATAGATATCTGCGTTGAGGATAGATACATTTAGATAAATATGCGAAACTTGTCCGACGTAAGAGATATGTGTTTCACTGTACAAATTTATGTAGGTATCTCTATGAATTTAGTTAGTTTTAAAATGATTTATTCAATGTTACAAAACAGGAAAAAAACAGAGAGACACGCAGGTATAAATAGTAATTTATACCAAATTTGGAAGATACATAGGAATTATAGGCTTCTGTTTATGTTTATTATTAAATCACAATATTGTGCAGATATCGTGTTACATAAACATTGGCTGCTATTAAAAATATTCATATGTTGTAAGTAACATAGGGGCAGGAAAATGAAACATCTCATTGACTGCAATCTCCCGCGGAATTTACTACTCTCGTATCATGAGCATCCTCTGTGATTATTACGTGAAATTTCTGGTTGTCAACTTTCCGGGAATTCTTTTCATTACCTTGTTCATCAAACTACTTTTTTAATTACACCGTATCAAGACGAAGCCAGTCATTTTTGAAAGCTTTCGCACGAAATAACGCGAGGATCTCAGAATCGATCGCTCGTGCAGCCGGCTATGTAAATATTCTCGTAAGAATACACTCGGTATCCTGGCACTTGATTATAAATTGCCGTCTAGAAAGTTACAGCGTGGTTTCCACGTTGCCTTTGAAAGATTATCAAGCACGGTAGAATTTTATCGTCGCACGTTCTTCGATGCATTTACATATATGCGGGTTAAAGAACTGGTTTTCCCAGGAAACTGGCGATTCGTCGCGTAACAAATTTCGCACTGGATTCTTTAAACACCTACGATTATCCTGCATGGGATTAATGTTAATTTATAGTAAAAGATAATAAAACTGATTGACACGTTGCTAAGTTGAAATAAAAAATGTATCACGTTGCAGCGCTAAATACGGGAAATGCAGTAATTATAAATGACGGTAGAACTCCATTTATCTGGAGCAATAGAAACATTGTATTTGGTTTAGACAAGTAGATTCAGTCAGCGAGGGTTAGACACTCATAATAAAAATTTCTCGTCCCAATAGCGATCCGAATAAATAGAGTTGCACTGTAATGGAATTAAATTTAGTTTCAACCTGCAACAAATTTTAAATTAATTAAAAAAGGTGTATACGCGTAAATATTTCAGAATTAAGCTATTACAAGATACCTACATCATACAAATTCTAAATGAAACTACGAAATTTTAAACTCTGAACGTTTAATTAAAAATAAAAAGAAAGTTTTTAAAAGTTTCTGAGAATAACTTACGAAAAAATTACAAAGATAAAACCTAATTTTGCTTGAAAATTTAGTTGAATAAAACATCCAATAAAAATTCAAAACGATATACGCGATTATAATTTGATTACGTGTAATATCCGCATTTTCATGTTCGCTGATAAACAACTTACTCGCTAGCTTTTCTCGGATCGTACGGATCTTATCGACGAAAGTGCTCGTACATATTTACATTGACAACGTCCCTTTTATTGCTATGCTACGATCTAAGAATAACGAGGCTGTTGCGCGAGATGGAAAAGATGGACATTGTAACAAGCCTGGTCGTACATGGCCCATCTCGGGTTTCAATTAATAAACGATAAACGCCTAGCGCTCAAATCCCATAAACAAACTTTACGAGGAATCATTTTCAGCCCACACGTTAACTACGACACGGCACAAACCTAATTGACGACCGTGGACGTGTCTATACCGGTGCCTATACGTTCGAACATTCGATATCTACACGGTGTTCATCAGTTGGAAATTTATCACTGATCACTGTGATCCCTTTTTATCGAGATTTCACTGTAGGCAACGAACTTTCGCACGGATTCGTGACTGTCGTTAACGTGTCTCGATGGTGTTTTATGAATGACGTTAATTTGTACAGTGATTGAATAATCGAGGTACATTGACTCGCGTCTGGAAAATTGATGAAGTCTTAAAAGGGGATTCGTGCCTTTGTTGCGTGGGAATGATGGATCGCCTTGTCGATTCAGTGGTGGCTTCTATGTTTTCTATAGATGGTAAAAGTGGCGATAAATTGCGAGGTAAGAGATTTTGGAAACTCGAACGAAAAATGAAAGAATCGAAGGATATGTTTGTACTCATTCGTCGATCTTCAAGTACGTTACCTTATATGAAAATAAAAGATCTAGCAAGAATTCTATAGAATCTTTGAACTCTCTGGAGACTCTGTAGTACATTTTGGTCAGAGTAGAATTAACAATAAAGTATGGTTCTATAGTTTCTGTCGATCGTTTCAGTACACAGAGTTACAGATATTTCACCAGGTGGTGATGTAACGTGCAACATAAGAAACGCGTTAGATGTTTAAGACTTGTGACACAGTGTAACTTAAACTACTCTCTTTTCCAAACTATGCCATAGACTTAGACCCATCTAGTCGAAACCAAATAGATTATCATTTTTTCGTCGATATTCGTGCGTTCACCGCAACTATGATATGTGACTGTCCTCGGGCGAGCGTTACATCAGGTTATCCATGGCCGCGATCACGGCGCAGCGCGTCGATCTGAAATTCATTAGCGCAAGCCGGTCGAGATTTAGCGATGGTTTCGCTGCTGTAGTCGTCACGCAACGATTAGTCACGCCTTTCGATTATGATTTTTATTGGGAAACCGGCTCAGCTTTTCAGGATCGTTAAGGCGAGGTTCGAGGTTCCGCTGATAAATGTAGGTGGCTGGCCACGTCTAGCCCCGTTATCGCTGAATCACCTGGAGCAGATAGTTTCGGAATTCGCTTCGCTGGAATCGCGAGATTGCACGTGGCGCGACCAACGAAAAAGACAAAAAGAGATATACGCAGGAGTCTCTTGTAGTATCTGAGAATATATGGCAATAGCACAGTATCGTAGTTAGAAAAATAAAACTCAGCGTGTAGTATTAATTTGATTAGAAAATGTTCGTTTGGAATGATCAAACTCCAAAATCTTTGATTTTTAGACTGTAAATAAGCTTCAGCAGTATCTCCTGAACTAATAGAGATATTTTTACTATTGATATAACCACTGATGTTTACATAAATAGTAAATGCGAAATATATTAATGTTATCTCTTTTAACAGATAACTTAAACGTATAATCTGGCAATTAGAACGACAGATGCTGATTCATTATTACTGAATTAAAGTTCACGTACTGTTACTACAAATCGAGCGAAGTGTCCAGATATTTATAACCGGTAGTGCGACACAAAATGCGTTAAGCATGAAATATTTGCATGAGTCAGAATCGACCCAACCTTCGCCGCTCGAAGGTTAAACGGCGTTAGCTGACCGTAGCTCGCTAATTGCATCGATTAATAATTTGTATGGTTAGACAAGAGCGCGGGCTAATGGGTGTCACCGAGGGCATCCGACTACCTTGGCGCGTATCGGCTAAGAAAATTCATTGCTTGTCCGCGGCTCGTGGATTCGTGCTTCCGTGCATTCAGCTGGTCCATGGGAGCGAGCTGGCTCTCTCGCGATCAATGCGACCGCGTACACGCGAATAATTCACCGTTTCGCAATCGTCCCATGGGTTACGAATCTCGGCTGGGATAGAGACGGCTGGACTTTCCAACTCGCTTGCATCGGACTGTTTATCGTCGACCAGGATTGGTGACTCTTGTCACTGCTGCTACTATTCTGCGACTCCTTTGTGGGAAAACGTGTTCGCTGACTCTTTCTGAAGTTTATGTTAATTGAGCCGGATCTCTTGTTGGGTGGCTGACGTTTGATTGATGTGGCTGGTAAGGGTATCAAAGGTTGCGTATCAAATTCGTGGTTTTAGGTTTTTAACGTTAAGATGATGAAATACGTTCTTCATTCTCAGAATATTGTATTTCCAGTTAATTTGTAATCGAAGACTATAGGGGAAGAACGCGATAAATTGTATCTCCTATCTTTCACAGGGAAACGGTTTTAAGATTCATTACATTCTCGATCAATCTCATATTACCAAATTTGTTTGCGTATTTGATTTTTGGAAATAAACGCGTGTTTCCATCCCCTTGAGAATTTTCAAAGTATTGGTGATCATAATATTATTGTATCGAACATAGTAAAGTATTAATTGTCTTTATAACTATACCTATTGTTCCTTTGGATCGAACACGGTCATATTTAAACTCTCCTGTTCAACTATAAGGCGACATTAAAGTTAGATTAATGAATAAATATGTATGTACTTGTCGTACTTTTCTCCTGTAATCTGCAATTATATGTGTATATGTTCTCTCGATGGTTTTCAATGAAATTATTATGGATGATAACCAATTAACATTTTAGATATTCATTGTATTCCACTTTATGCAAAAAGTTTTATTTTCCCACCTTTAAATGTCATAACTCAAAATCTAACGTCAGGAGAAAGGTGATCCATAAATCATTGAAAAACACCGAAAGAAAATTTTCGTATCTCTCACAAGTATCTTCTGATATTTTTTCTGATAGCATTTTAAGCACAAGAAATAATCAACCTCCAATTCGTACACGTATAATTTCTACTAATTATAAATTCTACCAACACACCTTTGTTTTGACCTGCACGGTATACGAAAAACACGCGTACAAATCGTTACTACCGATAAATAATTACCAGGAATAAAGATAGGATGTCCTATGGTGCGTTCGATCAATCTTGCTCGGCGTTGTCGCGACACAACCCCGTGGCAACTAATTAATTACAAATATCGGACATATTCATCCATCATTCGATACGGTCACGGATCGAATCTCGAAACATTCTCGAACGTTTTTCTCTTTCGAATATATCCTACGCGTTAATTATTGATTCGACTCTTGTTAAAAGAAGAGGATCCTCTGGCAAAGAGAGCGCGTTCAACGATTTTAACCTGAAAGCTTAGTTTCGCAATCTATTACACCGTGACCGGCCGTCACGTCAGCGTATTTTTTTCAATTTACAAGGTTGCAAGCCCCCGTGATTGCCACATAGTGAGACACGGATTGCCTCTAACCAGCTGAAACGGAGGTTAATCGAGGTAGCTCCGATCTATCCTAGCGCTCCTTGTGCTATCGCCCTGTGGCTTATAGGCTGGCAGACATCCACACGCGATAAATCCGACGTAGCACAAGCTGCCCCGTACCTCTCCCGCTTTATAGCCTGTCATTTCGTCTGATAGAGCTTCGATATAGATGACAGTGGATTACACGGTCGCGATATAATACGAGGGACGTAGTACACGGGGCATCGCCGGACGTTACACGAGCTAGGAATTTCTGATCCCTTGGCCGCCTGAACACGATAGTTCATTGAAAGGACTGTTTTATGCCTATCGTGGATCTGTAACGCGAACGTCAGTGACCACCTTTAAAACGCGTTCCTTGAATATATTTCAAAGTTTTATCGATCTTCAAGAGGATTTGTCTGATCGAAGAGGCACTAGAAACACGGCGTGATGATGCACGCTCATTTTTGTATGTTGTACGGTTGGTATTATGTGTGTCTTTGGCCATGGTGTCGAGTTTAATCGAGTGTACTTGGTAATTCTGGCTTTGACACTTCTAGACGTTTTTATCGACGATTTATTAAGCATTCTTTTGTATGACGTATGTGGTTTATGTATGAATATATTTCTGATTTACGAGCATAAGTAATATATGTAAGTTAGTTCATAACTGAGATCAACAGATAGGCTATAGCAAGGTTAGTGTTTAAAAGTATCTATTTTTGAAATCGTGTGACAAATGAGGCATTTAATCAGACTGCGATCTATTATACGCAAGGTAGAACTGCTTCTTACTTAAACCGTCGCGAATAATATTTTCTTCGTACATTCGTCGACGCAATTACACGGAAAATTCCCGAAATTTAAATTTACTTGATATTCTATAAAGATTAGAACAATTAGCGTCATTTTGAATTTCAAGAGTTTGTCTCGAGAACATCGCCCTCGATCACACCATTGTCCGAAATGAATAACATCGTAGATTTTGAGGTTTCGAGGGGTTTTCACTTTGTAGGAAGAAATTTTTTTTTTTTAAGATATAGAAGTTGAAAAATTGAATTTTAGCCACGATAAGCAAATTCTCAGACCACTGTGCGTCGCGTCATGAAGAAGTGGAAGAACAACGAGACGGGGTGTTGTGCCCTCGTCGGTGCCGGGTCACAGCAATCCCTTTGCACTTGGTACACCGACCGATTCATCTTGCGAGATAGTATCGTGGACAGTAGGCAGACGTTGGAGGATGCTTGGAACGGGCTGCATCAGCGACAGATGAAGGTGTACCTGGGCCGATGTTCGATGCCATCGAGTTACAAGCGCGCATCAAAGCGAGACTCGCGTAAATCCTCTGCTTCCCCGCCAGTTTTTTCTTTCTTTCTTCGCATTTTTTCGCGGCCCTTTTACGGTTGTTGCGATGGCGCATTGTCAGAGAATTTGCAGCGACAGGTGCTGCTTCTACTTTTTGTACTCTCTTATTCACTGCGACGCTTCTTCTCCTTGTTCTCATTTGTGTTTTACTCGCGTATCGTGCGCGCAATAGCAGCGAAGGTCGTTTGTTGAAAGTGGTTTCATGTGATCGGCAACAGTGTTACGGTATTGCGTTACTTGTGGATCTTCGTGGTTTAATCGAATACTCGTGGTTTAATCATACATCGTGATACTCGATTGAACTAGCGTTTTAGAGGATCAGGCGAAATGAACGAGCAGGTTGCCACACGTGAAATGTTACATTTTTAAGACTTACACTTCACTGAATCCTAAGAACGATACGTGTATGTACAGCCTCGTTCATAAATATTAAGAAACTCGTGAAAACTTAAGTTGGACTGAAAAGTCATAAGGAAATTGTTAAAACGTTCGAGAATTGTTATCTTTTTTTTCAATGTTAAACTGTACAGACATATAATCATTATAATTCCCAAATACATCTCTGTTACGATACGTTTCAAAGTAGCTTTTGAAAATCTAATCATTACATCCTCGATCTTTATGCAAGTGTATTCAGAACCACTTTTTGTTGCCCCGATCGGCACCAATCTGATCGTTACATATTAATACGATCGTGCAGCCTTGATACAGCGAAAAATGGCCTCGCGACATGACGCAAATCCCTCGGCGCGTTTAATTATGCACGGCGAACAAAGCGCATCCGCATTGCTGAAGCGTTAGAAGGGTAACGCAAGCGATTCGACGACGTCGGATATTCTATCGGGGACGCGGCGGATAGATTTAGTGGGCTCGCTGGATGTGTGTATTACAATTAGTAATTACACCGCGGATCGAGCGTACGCGCCGTGAAAAGCAGCGTGGGCGCACTGAACGTGAGCGAGCGGACGAAACGAAAGAGGAAAAGAGAGAGATCGTTTGGGTTCGATCGTAAGTTCAATCGTCCCGGGAATATCGTGGCATCCTGAGAAAAGAGAGGACCCCGAAGAAATGTCACGCAGCCGGGGAAAGTCCGCGTGTGAAATCAACGTGAATGTTCTCACGCAGCGTGAAACCGAACGTTCACCCGCGTAAATTTTTTCCAGTTCTTCTGGATGATCGATAAATTCTAAGATTCGCGACATTGTTCGTGAGTGTATTTTCGACGATTGCTGATGATGGGTTTACTTGCAGACAAAATCACATGATATAGGTATAAGACTTCATACAAATTAACTTAATTACTGTGTTATGTACTGCACCATGAATTATGTTATAGGTGCGTAGAATTTGTAAATATCTGATTAAAGTATTATAAGTCATAAGTTCTTTTTGCATTAGGAATTTTTTATTTATTCTCTAACAGGAACAGGTATATATCAAATGTTATACATTGAAGCGCGATACTTATCTGAACTTAATCATTTGCGAACATTGAAAAATATATTTCGAATATCAAACGTGATTTTCTATTTCGAAAATAACATTTGACGATACAGTGTTGTATTGCACTGCTGATATGATAATACATGTACAGATACAATTGGCTATAAAAAATATGATTCGTTCTATAACTCAGTATAAAAGGTTTTAGCAATATCTTATTTTTCACAACGTCTCTTATACCAGTTTCTATTAAGAAAGATATACTTTTGATATGATAAAAGACGCTTCTCTGTTTCTTGACTGACATTTTACTACGCGAAATTAATTAATAAACGGTAAAGCGAGTAAGGCTTTAATTATATCTTATTTCCGCGGTACCTATTATCAAGTAATAATAGTAGAATGAATGATTCCTTTTAATTATGGCGAGAAGAAGTCAACCCACTCGTGTCAAAGTATGAATACGAACAGACTATAAACATTGTATCTTTACGACTTCTCAATTTGAATATCAAATGTGGGTGATAAATAATAATTTTAATGTTTCCAGGGCTTTATTATCCTTAGGATTATTTTCCTTCTTGATAGAATCTATTATAAATATCACGTATCTTCTAGTATCTCTTTATATCGTTTCATATAGCTATCCTTTTAGATCATGAAAATTATTACCGTATCAGAATTGTCTGAAAGCCTTGTCAAAGATTAATAGAGTCTTATGATTCTGTAATATAAAATCTGTTACAATAGATTACAGCATTTGGTAGATATTTCATTTTATTTCTTTCCATGAATATTTTTCACATTTTTTAACCTATTAAAAGCCAACGTTATGTTGCTGCAAAATTTACTTCGCATTTTTATCAATCAATTTATATGATCGGATTATGTTTTTTAAGATTTTGCCAAGGGTTCGCTTAATACAGCATAATAATATTTTCCATCACTGGTTTTTCCACTTAGATTTTAAAATTCTACGAAATTTAAAGAAATTAATGTATTTATGATATTGTGCAAAACCATTGTCATTATACATATAAAGAAAAACATGATATATATACAAATATAATTTATATATAGATTTATCAATAATAATATTTCACAAATTTTACATATTGTTCATAAATATCATTAAAAGTATATATATAACATCTATTACTATGTATAAAGCTCTTACTGTGTTTTAACAATTCTTCTCTACCTAATAGCCTAACTTCTCGCACGATCATTATTATTTCATTGAATATTAATCTTGCTTTATCATTCGAGAAGTATCCAAAGAGATTTCCACCAGAAAATAAACGACGAATTAAAACCCACGTCATTGGACGAATGACGGAACGTGCGTAGACAACGCAGAACGCGGAGGTACAGGCGCAAGATCAATTAGCAATTAAGGAGCCGGGTGACATGATCATTAGTCTATCTGTAGAGAGAAGTGGGGTTCCATGCTAATGGGCGCCATTGGCGAACGGACGTCGAGCGTAACACAGCTACTCTACCTCTGGAATGGGCACCGATACATGCATTAAAGCTCAGGATGCTCGGCGCTAATGAACAATCATCGCTACTACTCGCTGTCGAAAGCTCACTCGGCCTTCGATAAAGCATTCTGTCCGAGAACCAGACAATGATACCACATCGACATACGGGGTGGTACTAAAGAGAATCTACACGTCTCGTTCCTCTGATGCGAATTTCTTTACTGATTAATTACTTTTGTGGAAAATTTTATGGTACATATGGTATTCTTCATTTCTATTATATCATTAGTATTAGATTGCCCGAAAAGTGTCTTTCTTTAGGTGCAAACGTGTTTTTTACAATAGTGCACCTTTATACAAACATGAAACCAAGTCTGTGAAATGTCGCTGTGTTTATCTCAACAGAACAAAATGGATCGTACGTAATTGGACAAAATAATATTTAACAAAAAACGTTGTGCGTCTATTATTTCCTCATAAAACGAAAGAAACTTTTCGGACAACCTAATATTATATGTATCGGCATTATAAGTATTTTATGGAATATGGAAACAGTGGAGAGATTCGTTGGAATAGGCTTCCTATTCTTTGATAATTTTTAATTTTGAAATTTAGGATAGGATTTTCTGCTTTAGTCGTCACTACTGTGAGTGTTTTACGCGATATTAAATTCGAGAAGAGGCTCGTTGGAAATTCATAGTATGAAATTTGGAATAGATTCTTCGTTGCTTGATAATCTTGACAGAAATTCTGTGGAGCATATCTTTTATCCGAATTATTTACTATGAGTGTTCCGTGGTATTTGAACATTCTGTGTTTCTAGAAACAGTTTTTTTTAAATATATTTCATTCGTTCCTTGTGCTCCTAATGTACTGTTTCGGAATGCGTGTAAAATCTCTGCTGTTACTTTTAGGTCAACTAGAGTTGAAATTACCTACAAGTGTTTATCGAAAAATAACTAGTCTATTCACGTGCCGATAACTTTTATGAAGGAGACAAATTGTTTTCTAAATTTGCATGCAAAAAGGTGTGAAAGTAATTCCAATCCTAATAGAATCTATCTAGGATAAAAACATAAAAAACATAGACTATCGTAAATGTTACTGATAGGTCGTTTAACCTAAGATTATGAAGTGTCTGTAGAATTAGTTTAGTATAACATTTTCCCATCCTGTTCAATGTACAGTTTGATTTATGATCACCTAGTTTTGGCAAGAGTAAATGTGAGCACATATTTGTATGTATAAATAAAACACTTTACATTTTCTTCGTTTAAACATATCGTAAACTTAATCTTACCTTGTTATTATATATCTAATCTCAAAGTCTTCCTAATACTCAAAATTCTTGAAACATATACTTGTGGCTTTTCTTATGCTCTAAGTATCGATACGTCCACGTACATAAATTAAAATTACAAACGATAGCAGTAAACCATCTACCACCTTGACAGCTTTAACTTTTCTTTAATAATCTCAACAATCAATAACGTTCCGTCCCACGTTAAGTTATTTAGCTGCCTCTTACGACACATGACGAGATCAAAGAAGTTTATCAATAGTTCAACAATTCTCAAACAATTTTATAACACATTGCAAATTAAATACACCGGGAAAGGATACACCACTTCCTTCAGAAACCCACAGAAAACAACACTTTCACCTCACCGCGTATATCCGACCACAGTCCGGTACGATCAAACGGTTACGTGTAGCGGGTGATCAGTGACAGTGTCGCGATCGTCACCAAAGAAAACATCCCCATGTAGCGTATGCACAACTAGCTTGGAACACGAAGTTCGTCGCTTGCACACGGAAGCGGGTAAAAGCACGAGCACCGAGAAAACGACAAAGATAGAGGGACAAAGAATAATCGATTGATCGGCACATGGATATCGTGGAAATCGTTAAACTGGCCGCGAATGATTCCACTGTACGATCACCCTCGATGTTCATTCGCCACTCACTTTACCTTGCCTCATCCTTCCTATCTCTAGCAGCCGCATGCCCCGTTCTTTCTTTCTTTCTACGACGTTATACTTTATCGATCGTTAGGTACGACATTGCTCTGCCGTGCTTCGTTAAGCGCGAAACGTAAACGTCAACCTAACGACCGGTGGCAGCCGCTTTAGCTTTTTCCAGCCGCGGTCCGGCTCGTAGGGTCGCCCACAGTGGAGGTCGCGTGGACTTTCTTACGACGACGTATCGATGCACCACGGCAGACGTCGCCCAACCTTTTTACGGTTCCAGCCGGTTTCCTAGTGGGAGTCGATAGCTGTACACGGACAACGAAAGAAAGAGAAAGAGAGACAGGGGTTAACGATAGACGCGAGAGGGTTGGGCGCGGGGTGAACGTCGCTAAATTGGTTCCCATCACCGGTGGAGATTTGTAGACGGGAAGAAGCTTTACTTTTGGATGTTAATGGCGTTGCGTGGGTCGCTCGCGATCCTCGGCGACTAGCCGCGCGCCTTTAACGTGGCAAAATAATTCTTCCTAGCACAGCAGTAAAACTTCGACGTTGCCTGTAGAAGTATATAGTGAGGATTTTACTCGAATGGAAAGGCTACAGAAAGGAATTACCTGGAATTTGAATAATTGAATTTGTAAAGGATTAGGTGCAGTTAAAATTAAAATAGTTGATTACTGATGTAGTACGATAAGAGACAGAGTTACACAGTAGTAGTGACAGACATTGTCAGGCATTTCGAACTTGGAAGATTGTACTTGTAAATTTTTATTTACGATGTTTATATCGATATAGGATTTTATCGTTGAAGTTTAGTATTAGTATTAGATGGGAGATAGAGCTACAGTAGAAGTGGCATTGTCAGACACTGCGAGTGTAGGAGGTTCTACTCGTGAATTTTTTATCAGAAGTTGTTGTAACGTAAGTACTTCCCAAGTGTTAGTTTTATTATACATAGGTGTTTATAAATAAAATAACCTGCTGTTCAAGATCGATAGGATAATAAGATGGCAGTTTGAAACACTAAATATGGAAGAATTTTTTATTACGTTTAACACATTCGTTTAACACATACATAAACAACGTAATTTTTTCCAAATATATTAAAACCATTCAAACAATTAATTAAAATTATGTATATAGTTATAAAATAGTGATAATAATATTATAAGCTATTCTTTTAGATTTCTTTTTCTCTCTCTATATATATACACATTTGACAATGAAACAGAGTCATTAAAATAATCAATTCTTAGTTTATTGTAACAATTTTATAGATTTATGACACTTCAAAGGATTTTAACGATTTTTTGTAAAGCATACGAATAATTTTGTTATGATATATAATATAATATCCGATCCAAACAAATCATCAACATCAGTTATCAAGTAAAGAATATATCGAACAGAAATTTCATAAAACCCCACGTATCACGCACGATCGACGAGTTTGTTAGATATCTCGAAAAGATGCGTGGTAGTTAATTATCCTTAATTACATCAGCACAAGCTAAGCTCACAAACACCTTGGGCAAGCACCATAGCTAACAGAATTTGCAAGGAGTTTTCGTTCGCTCTTTCATGCGTCTATGTCGGCCATCAAACATCCAAGAGGTAACGTGACGAATGGCTATTAATCATTTTGCTAGTAGAGTTAACATGAGTAATAGCCATTGATAATATGAGCTACCATGTAGAATCGGCCCAGTGAAATTTTTCGAGGTTACATATTCATACAGGATACGTGAGTAAGCTGAAACCTTGTTCACAGTGTCGTAAAATCGATTAATCTATTCGATACCAGTTTAGCAGGTCGCTGATTGAAAAGAACTTAAATTTTTCCCACGTTTAATGTCGTTTCGTTGCAATTTCGATCTAGCGAAATTATTTTAATGAGAAAATATTTACGTATGTACATACACGCCTGCTTATTAACGCAGATGTTGATATAAAATATGTAAGGGACAAGGTAATATCAGTGCGTAGTTGACAAGCTATGTTGATTAATTTCATAAATTAAAAAGTACAAGAAAGTAATAACGATTGAAAGTAATAATTATCTGCTGAAATTTTCCTCGGAATTTACCATTAGAGATGTTTATAATAATGAATCGCTTGACAAGCGATGTTGATCAACTTCATAAATTAAAAAGTAAGTGACAGTAATGGTATTACAGAGTAAAATTGCCTATAGTATTATTCAAAATTGTCCATGAAATTTACGGTTATTTGTGTTATCTTCTTAGGATAAATAAATTCATGGATAAATTTATTAGTCGTTTGTTCTTCGAAGAGTCGAACGCTAATTACGTATCTGGGCAATGAAATTGAGAAATTTAGTGAAAGCGAAGTTAATTAGTTTGGCTTTCGGCAGACACGTACTTGATAATATTCACATAAATTGCCTTGGTTAAACTAAGTATTGCGCTTGACGTCATTAAATTTTTAATTGGACATTGCTTTGCTTTTTATTGCAAATTTTTATTTTCCAGATTGTTATCGCTACCATCAATTAGGCTCTATCGACATTATCAAGAAGAAATGATAAATGATTATCTTCGGTCGAATAAAAAAATTGATGAAGTTTTTCAAATCAATTTAGACAATACTTAACTATTAACTAATAACTGAATAACTAAATTATTTATCGAAAGCTTTTGCTAAGGTCCACCGTTGACTATATTTAATGTCCTTATTACTGCGGAACAAGAATTTCTTATTGATATCACTCTATGTATAAAAGCAAGATATTTTCCAAGTAAAACGATACTGTGATTGCCATAGAATAATGTTCATAGAACCGATTGAACTACCCACGATATGTACATACGTATTCGTATACCAAAAGAGTAAAAACTGTAAACTTCCTAAAAAAAAATAAAAAACACTCGAGAGTACGCACTTTGTACGCGATAATACAGCATATAATGTAAAGTAAATATACTTAACAGAAGCCCAATTCTTCGACGCGTATTATTAAAAGTCCACCAAACTAGGCTCACTTCCACAATAATTATTTCTATCGATGTCTTTCACGATTTATTTCGGTCTCGAAGCTACCCGCATAGTGCATCCCTATACTCTCATCGAACAACACACTTCAACTATTAATCTCTGCGGAACAAGATGAAATTAAATCACACCGGCCGCGGGCGTCGTTCTCGAGCACTCGGTCCTCTAATCATGTGGGTGCAGGCACTGTGCCATGCCACGTACTTCCAATTTCCATCGTCCAGTTTCTACTTCCGTGACCCGTGCCACCGTCGGTCAATTACGGCACACCGTCTGCACCGTGCTGCACTTTGCAACGCTATTTATCAATGCCAGGAATCGCGCGTACGTGTGTTCCGCGTCTGCGCGGGTCAACAAGGATACACGATATTTTCCATAACCCTTGAACTCGGCCCAGAATATCCGGACCAGCTGGTCGACGTGGACGTCGGTAAATCGTGTTCTTATTGGGCCAAGAAACAATTTCCGCGATAGTTGCTGTTCAGGCTCGGTCTACGCTGCTATGGTTACGAATAGACAGTCCTTACAGGTTCCCTGCTCGTGTTTTGTTTCCTTGATTTATTTATAAGTAGATCGTGGATGTTTATGCAAATTCGTGTCTTTTGTAAATTTAATTAACTCCTTCACGAGCGAGGTTTACGTAACATTGCTGTTTAACGCGTTATTAAAATCCATCGAGTGCTGGCTAAAATGCGATAGAGGATGTTCTCCTTCTTCAAAGCTTGATATTTATTTATAACATATATGTTTCGCGTGTATTTTTTAATTTCTCTTGTCGGTTTTTGAGTCTTCTTAAAATTTTTAACAACTGACTTCTATATGATATGATTTAAAAGAGGAAATGTTTGAAAGTACATTACACCCTAAATAATAGTATTTTATTTATTTTGTATAATTTGTTGTACATTCAATACAATAAACGATGGATTTCTTTTTATTTCAACTATTGTCGGTGCAATAATTTTTAGCGAATGTCTTCACATTGAACGCTGAATATAGCAAACTAAAATTCTTTTCCGGATATTTGATGTATCGTACTTATGGACTAAGCGAAAGTATTACATAATTAAATGGTAGATGCATTTCTTTTCAGTAAACGGAGTCCTAAGTGTTATTACCACAGAGATTTTTTAATATCGATAATTGATAAAAAGAAAATCTTTTTCCATAGCTGGAAAAAGATTCATTCCTGAAAGTGCCGACGAGATGAAACCGAAATGAAGATTTATTTCACCTTCAAAAATATTACAGTAATTTATTTTGAATGTTTTATATATTTTTGAATATTATATGCATTTTTTTGTAAATTAAACTCTCTATAAATGCAAAAAAGATTCATTATCTTCTTATAAGTATTGCGAAGGTTGACGTTGAATCTGATTATTTCGTAGCGTGGTTAGTTTAGGAAATCTTTCTAGAGGTTTTTGGGATTGTTGATAATTCTATTATCGAATCGTGGGAATATTTATAGAGGTCTTTGGTGAGAATGTTAGCTAGATTCTTTGATGGAGGATACTTCAAGTAGGACGTGAGAATGTGGACTTGGTGGATTCATGTAGAGTTCTTCATGGTATTCCTAGTGGTTGGTGTTGTTCAAGATCGATTTTATTATCTGTAATGTATGTTAGCATGTTTTGAAAATGAAGAAGTATGTAATTTTTATCGTATTCGTATTAAACATGGCATTCGTAAGATGAAAGGAATCTCGGAGTATTTAAACGCTCGTAAACTTCAAATGTGTATGCTACGAGCCACGATATGTTGAAACTATACCTTCGGTATTTAAATATTGAGATTTCAAATAGAATTAAAATTGTTAAAAATAAATGAAATATATTAAAATAATTACAAACAAATATAATTACGAAGTGATTTTATATCATTGATACAATCGCCAATGAACTAACTTACACAATTATTTATAAATTATCAGTTAATATCGTTGTGAATATATTAGATGTCTCAGTTCTTTCCGATCAAACGTTGTTGGTATATTCTATAGATCAAGATGAGAAAAAATAGTTGTATAAACAAATGGCATTGTTATAGAGTCATAACAATAAAACGATATACGAAAGGAACACGCGTTACTACGGTACAAAGTACGAATAGATCAGGAATATTTACATCTAGTAGTAGTCAGAAGGTATCATAACATTTTTACGACTCCAACTTCACGAGTAATAAACGAGAACTTCAAAGAGTAATAAATTCAATTCTTTTTTTGCCGCTGCCAGTCTTGTATCGCCAAGAATTCTGAACATTTTGAAATGGAGTTGTAGTTGGAGTTGTAAAAATATTATGACATCTTCTGACTACTACTAGATATAACTATTCCTAATCTATTCGTACTTTGAACCGTAGTACCACAAATTCGTATTATACACATCACATTTCGTATATTGGTTTTTCTTTATTATAACTTTTTACTGATTCCAATGACACGTGTTTATACGACATTTTTCCCTTATCTTGGTCAGTAGAATGCGCTGATAACGTTTGATCGAAAAAAAGGAATTTCTAGTATTGTATACATTTTGATAAACATTAGTAGCAAACAATATAAAAAGGAGTACATTTTCCATACATTCAGGTGACATTAATTAACCTTTAATTCTAATACGAAACAAATAATATATGCATCGATATAGTATAATATATAAATAATATATAAAATACACTTCGTAAATTGGTTATAAATGTTTCAAACCACAAACGATTCGGTTGCGTTTTACGTTTTTCCATAATAACTCCTCTAACTACAAGCTATAGCATAAAACTTCCACGTAACATGTAACTAAGATAAACCTCTATGACATAAGACTTTCCTACATTCTATCTAATAATAAATCCACGTTTCATCGTTCCATCTAATAAACTCAGGAGGCATGTCGTATCGAGATACCATTATAAGCCTGATCGAAACCGTAGAAGCGACCATAAAGCAAATCTCTAATTTCACGTGTCTCGTCGATTTCCTTCGTCGTTTTTCACGATACCGCGATACGTATTTACGCGCACCTGTTCATCGTCGCGACAGATACTGGTTTAGGAAGAGAAACTTAACAGCTACTCTCTTCAGTGTTCGCAACGATACTTGTCGAAGCAAGTATGTGACTTTCATTGTGGCCTACCGTTCGGTAACTTATCTGGCGATCGGCTAAGCATTCGCCTCGCGCGAGTAATGAGTTTCCCCGGTAATGTCTGGAAATTATCGAAACATGGGCGTATCGACTGACGAAATTTTTGCACAACAGGCCACAAGATTGTTCGAACGCTTTCGTAATTCTTTCCAGGCCACGATTACTGTAATTCCCTCCTCTATCGGGGTTATTTTTGCAGAGGTTAACGATTTTTTTTTCCAGGGAGCAGATTTTAGAGGAATTCGTTTCGATGGATTTCGTTTCGTCGACGGATGTTGCATTTTTTTTTTTGCGGCGATTATGGGCCTGGAATTATTTAAAAATTCACTGGTTTCCGCTTTCAGTGGAGATATTGTTCCAAGTAGTGGTTGAGAAACTCTTTTGCGAATTATATAATTTTTGATGAAATAGATTATGATTTACGTATATCGTTTTTCATACTGAAATTATCGATCTATAATATGTATTTAGATGTGTATTATGCATAGATGATTATAACCGAAGTGATACAATAATAGAGATGTATAGACATATGCAATGATGTTTCTATCTCAATAAATTAAAAATTAATGTTACCAAGAATATCTTGTTAGTAATCTAACGCCTGTAATTTTAGCGGATTTGGTAGTTTCAGGATTAAAAATACCGGTTCAAGTGTGATATTTATGTTTCATATACACATAATGTGTTTCAAATAATGAATTTTTGTTTCTTTTGTATTAATTTAAATTCCTACCAACTTAATATTATTAGACGAGGGATTGACAAAATTTGAACACCTTTTACACTCAGCATCCCTATTACAATAAGTTGTATATCACATTGCATTATTGCTATAACGAAGCCTCCGACCAATTTTTCACGTCGTTAACTATCCACAAACGTTTGAACCTGAATAAGATTAAAAACGAAAAGTAAGATTTCTTCTCTAAAAACAAAAAACTGTTCCACAAATGCAAAATAAATAACCTGCTTTAAATCCCATCATATACCCATCAAGCATTCTCCAACTCCTCCATTCATCTCACTACTAAATTTCAATAATAAATTATATTTCTTGATTCAACACCTTGCCAAATAGGTATATAAGATTACAACTGGAACGAAGATCAGAACGTAAGAAATCGTCGTACAATAAATCACATTTCAGGGGAAACCGAGAAAGTAACAAACGACGAATCTCTCGTTATCCGTCAGAAGACTGCAACATTGTCGATCACGATTACAACAGCTGAGAGCATAGAATGGCCAGCGTAATTACAGTCCACGGTTGATTAATGGAGACTGAGATTTCAAAAATATAAGATTTCAAAAGATCATCCCGATCGATCGGGATAAAAGATGGAAAAGGCGTTTTCACGCGAGGAACAGCGCGCGTCTTTAATCGCGATAGATGTCGCGCACCGTGTCCCGGCTCATTTGCCGCGATCACCCGGTATAAACTGCCGTGTTCGCGCGAGTAATGCGAACCTATTTACTCGTCATGCAGATGACCGGTAGCCGTTTCTTCCTTTTTCACCCTCTTCGCGGAGAATCCCCTTCTCTACGGACACCTTCGTCCCGGCAACTTTCATTACGGCGATAAATTGCGGCCGTAGAGGCTGGAAAGGGGCTTGTGAATGGCCGAACCGATTTGTCGTTTAACGAACGCTTGCCGCGATCGCCTCTCAAGGAGGATCGTTTTACGAGCGTTCGCTTTTATGCGCGTACTTTCCACTTACCGGACGGACCAGGGATTTTTTCCGCACCGCCCATGAAATCTCCTCGCTTTGGGCAGATTGAGAATCCTATGCGGGGGTGGTTTCTGTCTCATGGACACTCGACCTTCGTCCTGAAAGAAAGGAAAAAAGAATGTTTGAGAATTGGAGTCTGAATGTAACGTTGAATTATATTTGGAGATTATAGGGAAAATAGACGATAAATCACGTTCCTGGCGAATTACTAGATTCTTGTCTCCCCATTTTTATGTATTGCTTTTATATGCCTCTGTGAAAAACTTCCTATTATTTTTCATCGCGTAGTATAGCTTCCATCTGATACATTCTTCAGTTACCATGATGGCCCTAAGTAGACTACTACGTTTTGAATCAATAAGATAAATCGAAGTGTTTCTTTTTGTTATTATTGGTGATTTTGATAAAGTCTCAAGTAGATGAATATATTTTTTCCTTGTTGTATGTATATTTAATATTTTTGTGCTCATAATTGCGACAGTTGAGCTTCAATGTTCTAAAGCTCCTATCATACTTGTTAGATTTTATAAGAGAAAACAATTTTCATCCTTCGAATGCGGCTGTCGCTAATGTACGATTGAATGAAAATTTCCTGAAACATGAGATTTTTACTGAATTTGAAATGCGAGTATCTTTCATTGGCGTCTTTGTTTTACCATTATTTTACTGTGTAAATAACTACGCTCCTGTGTTTATTTATATTTCTATGTGTGAATGTATGGTAGAAACCTGCATCTAAAAATTTCCTCTTATTATACATCCAGCTTCGACATACTTTTTACGTTCAGAGGGAAATGTAGATTTTTAACAGATCTTCGTTCAATTTTTCTAACGATTCATATTTCCCTCATTAGAGACGCTGAACAACATCGTATACTTCTTGACTATTTAGGCAGGTGAGACAAATTTTTATTCAGATTCTATTGCCTTGATTATAATATGTCGATGAAAATACGAATTCAGTGTGGTGGTTAATTTTTCCCCTCCAGCTGAACCCTCGTTAATCATTTTCTTTATTCACAAGGAAGATCATACAGTTGAGAAAAACATACAACGTGAAACAAAACCACAAAGAATTTGATCGACTGAAAATGACAAATCGAGTACAAGCCACGCTTTTCGGTATGCTCTGCTGTCTAAAGCAACGCATGTTTTTTCATTCCTCGAGATTTTTCACGATAATCGAACGAGAAGGATCGATGCAAAAGGGTTGTATCGAGACAGCCTTAACGAGGAGAGTATGACTCACGAAAACGCGGCCAGTTTTGCCTCCGCGTTCCTCTCCCTTCTCTCCTCGACCCCGTCAGGTCCGTTTTTCTTCGTTTCTCCAGTTCTCCGGTGCTTTATCTCTGTTTCCCGATTGATTTATGCGAACTCGCCGCCGGCAGTAATTAATAGAGATTACGGCCTCGTCCTGAGAAAACTCGTATCCTCGGTCTTCGGCGCCCATATCGAGATTCGATATCGAGCATTCTAGTCACACATGCAAGAATCTTTCCGTTGCATTCACTAACATTCCTGGCGTTATAAGTCTTTTATTTCATCTTCTTTCCTATCTTTTTCGTAGATCACACGCGCCCGATTCTATCGTAATCGCATTCAGTGGCCACCATTCGAATCGGATCGCGAGTTTGACTCGTTTCTGCTTAATGACGCTTAACGAGTAGGATAACGATTTTCCAAACGACTCTCAGTGTTCCCGTTTATCCGTCACGATTCCGTTTCACCGGTGTATTATCTTCTTTCCAAAGCCGAGTCTGGTTCTGTATCCGTTTCGCGTTCATCGCCAATGGGTTTCTGTTCAGCCAAGGAGAAATTGATATCGGGTTCCTAGAGCGTGAGTACGAGCCTGATACGTTAACTTGATTTCACCCGGCCTAACGACGTGTAATCAACGCCGGAGAAATTGCAGTTGACTTTACAAATGGCTTCGCAAACTTATCCCTGTTTCACCTGTTTAATGACGCCTAAACGCCATTACGGAGACGGCAACTGGTTTTACGAAACTCGTAATCAGCATGCAGAAGCTGTTGTTGACCGTAACACGATCATGTTCATGTCGCACTGTTTCCTCGAAATATCAAAATAGTGTTTCGTTGCTGGTTTTTGTCGATTCAGGAAGCTATCATATCACGACTGATATATTTGTGAAAACGTTCGCATTGAAATTGCTGTTTCTATACTTCCTTCGTCTTACCATGTACAACGTTATTTTTTTTACAGTTTATTGCTTATTATTATCCTATTTCATTTTTCGAGTGTTAATTTTCTCATTCGAAATTCTAGGAACAAATAGCGACGAAAAGTCGGAATAGTGAAGTGAAGATTGTTATTCGTGCCAATTTTATATTTCATTAATATATTCGTATAATAAAAATAAAAAAAAATCGTGTAATAAATTCGTATAATGAAAATACATGTAAATACAGTTGTATGTATTGTATGTTAGATACTTAAATTAAATACGTATAATTCTATTCTATTCCTATCCCTATTCTTTGTCTATTCGACAATCTTTTGACAATTGTGATAATTATGTGGAATAATTGTTCAACGTAATTACATATTGTCAACGTTTAACTCTTCATTTTTTTTAATTCTTAATCAATCGTTACGTAATTTCTTTCTTATTATTCACGATCAAGTTACTCATATTCTTATCCATCATAACACACATGTGTTGCATTAAACAAAGACTTCTCAGTATACTTGTTTAATAGCGCTGAACCACACGGCTGCATTCTAAGTGCAGCTGCAGTTGTTGCAACCATAGCGATTTATCTGCGTTATTATTGTTTTTCGTAGATTCTTTTTTGTCATTTTAATCGCTTGCCTGTGCACGGTATCGAGTTTCACGAAGAAGGCCGAAATATCGCCGTGTTTTCTTCGTCTTTGCTCGCGTAATTCATTTCATTGACAAATCGCACTCGTTTGTTCGTACTCTAGATAAACGTTCGAGCGTAGCAGGTATCAGCTGGAGTAATTGGAAATGCGAATGCTAGAACCGTGGAACATGATTCGTTGGATTTTTAACATTCGATTCTTAAGAACACGAATGTGCGTACAATTTCATTGTTAGCTTGTATGCGATATTTAATTGAATACGATTAAGTAGATTAATTGTTGGTGCGGAAAGTAGTTTAGTTAGTAACATGATTATACCTCTGAATTGTTTAACGAAGGAATGACATGAAGTATATTTCATTAAAAAATTTGTTACTGACGCTTTTGGAGATACTCAATTGTAACAGCTAAATTGTCATAAAATTAAAAACTGGAAGAGTTTGAGAGCATTTACGCAGTTTAATTATTTTTAAAAAACGACTGCTAATATTTATATTTATTTCTGGGTTGACAGTAAAATCTCAGAGTATAATTTTCTATTTTTGAAGTAATAGCATTTGGAGATGCAAAGTTTGTTAATTCCAATATACTAAATGTTTCCTAGAAGATTTACTAAACCAAAGATTACTCTACGTTTGCAACTAAACTAAAACTCATGCTGTACTCTGAAGACACAAAATGTTGATAAATAAAAACGAAATAGCTGTTACTTATATTTCATCATCGTTATTATCGATACCATAAAACAAGCAAACAAATTCTTTATGAATATTTCAACTTTCTTCATTAATCTGATATCGTCAATATCGATCATCAACTACTACATTAGTTGCGATGTCAATTTTTAATTATACAGCGAAAAATACAGTAAAACTCTATTATTCTACTAATACAAGATTTATGAATATCGACGAGTGCACGTTCTAAAAACTGAAAGAAGAAAGTCGAGCCAATTTCAAGCTTCAGTTTCTTCATAATATGTACATTTTGTAACCATAAAACGTAGCTTATTATTTTCGCATTACGAGCTCGCAGAATGCCGGAAACTGCGTCTTATGAGCTCTGAAATTGGGAGCTGACGTACCTCCGAAGTCGTTGGAATTATTATGTTGATGTAATAATGACCACTACCATAATAATCAGTACACGCGTACAGTGCACGTGATCGAACCCCTCATTACACAAATTTTTACGGTTTTCTTTGTTAGTTCGAGATCGTATGAATTTTGAATTAATAACACGTGATAATGCGTTTCGTTCTGCTTGATGCGGATCATTGGCATAACAAACAGTTACATTGCACGATAATCTGATAAGAATAATAAAAATCATGAGAAATCGACTTTTAACAATTTTATATATTGAGCATGAAATTTCAATCTCTATTGCCTTGTTAAACACTTTCAGTTACGATACGATCAGATTTTTAAATTTATTAGAACCACGTGCTTATTTATATGCACAAAACGCGGTTCAAATATTTTTAACGTTATCTTAAAATGTAGATATAAAACGCGGCTATTAATTTGAATTTAACGATCTATGACAGAATGCAAGATAGTTACTTTTGTGTGTGTGCGTGTGTGCGTGTGTGTGCGCGCGCGCGCGCACGTGCGTGCGTGCATGACATATTTTTTCATTATTTGTGAAACAACATTGGACGTTTATTACCTATTTGACACTTGTATTTCAGTGTTCGTTACAGTAATTCTGAGCCAACGAAATAAATGACAAGAGATAAAAATACATGCAATGGTTTCAAGATCCTATCTTTCTTTTCTATATTATATTTTATATTTACCATTTTATGCGTAAGCAGAAAATTAAATCAGTCGAACGGAAAATAAAAAAATCCCATAAAATGCATGTCTAGATCAAATGTTGCAATATTTCAAGATTACCCAAACCACGGTATCTCTGTCTGTTTCGAAATCTCCTCGAAGATACGAATAACTCGAGTTATTAACGTTCGTTCTGCAACGAATACTCGCAATTACGGGAACGCTGTTCGCCAGCGATATATTTTATTATAATAATACCCGCACAGGATGTTTGAATAGCAGCGAACGAGGATCGCATAATACGCATTAGCTCCGAAGACAGGACGTTGATTCGACAGTTTCAACGGAGAAGTCAGCGTTCGGAATGACAGCGATCTTGTTGTTCCCGATATACCAGAAATCGTAATGATTACCCGTGCAAGAAATCATAAGCTTCTTCGTGAACTCGATCAGGAGACTCAGGCATAAGCCGCTTAAGAGGACGATGTCCTCGCTGCTCTCGCAACAGAACACTGAAACGATGTTAGAATTACGCGTCTACTGGTAGCTCGCACCACGAAATCTATCCGCAAAATAAGCTGGAAGCTCTGTAACGCGACACTGGTCAGCTCGTGGCCATCCGATTGAACCTCTGTCTGAGTCCTCTCGCACGATAATTTTAGTTTAGTTTAAGTTATAGATTATAGATTTTGATCTTACGTTACAATTCTATATTATACAGGACTACTTAAAGGACTCACTTTTGTCGCTAAATTTATTATTATTACGCAAGGTGTATTAGTATTGGTATATAAAATAAATCTCTTATGCCAATTTATTCTGTCATCTTGCATTTTTGTGAATTTGTACGATTCTTCGTAAAATATATGGAAAAGTTCGTTCTTCTCCTTGCATTACATATTTTCCAATTTCTTTGATACAAATTTTATACTTTAGTTCCAGTGGATAGTTTTCATGTTAATCCTTTAGAGATTCTGCGGAGTAGCATTGAAAATACGCGTAGAAATGATCAAAAATAGCACTATCGATTTCACATCTTAAATATCACCATGCATAGCGCAATTATTAATCTTTATTCCCTATGAATATTGGAAAATGTGTATGTTTCATATCTGATAGCCAAAAATGCAAGAAATCTTGTTGATAAAGAAATAATTATTCTCTAAATGTTTTTCTCTAAATATTATTGCCAGTATTATGATATTTATCAATATTTAGTGTTCTCAGCATCATCGTACGGAAGAGACCCTCTAGCAACTCTGTTGTATTAAAATTTTGCACTAAACTTTTCTGTACTAAGCTCTGTACTGAGCGTCTATAATGTAATTCTTTTTGTCAATTATAACTCTTGCTTCTAAAATTGTCCTATTGTCTGTATTGCTCCCAAACTTTCTTTCGCTCTCCGTTACATATCGTCAATACAATGTGAGTGCTCCTCAAATCATTCATTCCCAACTCTTCCTTATTTTACCGTAGCGTCGAAGAGTTAGTACGAACGATCTCATCGAACCCGAATTATGCATGCAATTCTGACCAGAGCTCTGAACGATAAGTTTCGTGGCGTATACCGGGATTCTGTGTGCAATCAGTCGGCCAAGGTTGGCCCGTGGTCAGCTGTTCCAAGGGGCGTACGGGGGCGCGAGACGAAAACCGGTGGACGCCGGCAAAAAACGACGATGAGACGGTTGGTATGGCGGGGGCAGGGAGGAAAAAAAGGACCCACCGGTCGTCGAGGTTGCACCTGCCACATCGTGGCGCGGCCGTACAAGGCCGACGATCCCGAAGAAACTCGAGGCGGAGGAGCGACGAACAACGCTCGAGTCTCGCCTTAAGCGGCGTCTCTCCTCGAAATCACGATCGATCGATCTTGAGATTCCTCTCGAATCGCGGCGCAGGCCCGCGAAGACGATGTCAGCGCGATCGACATTGAATTTCATACAACGAGCTGCCACAGGAACTCTTCTTCTTTCTCTTTTTCTTTTCTTTTTTTTTTCTTCTTTCCTAGAGACGCGATTCACGAACGCTGAGGAGATTCTTGGAAGAATACTATGGCAGAAGTGGAGAGTTCGTTTGATAATATGTAAGTTTCTTAGATGATGGGTAATTAGGAAGTTTCAATTTAACGAAATCGTCTGTTAACTAGAAGCTTTTGTAATTGGATAAAATAGAGGCAAATTAATTGTTTTGGTTCTTGCGAATGTAAATGTGATGTAATTGAAATATTGTTACATTTATTCGAAGAGAAACGACAAAGGATTCAATTTAAAAAATATTAAAGAATACATAAAGAACTGGGTGATTTTTAAATAAAGAATATTATATGTAAGAAATTAACAATTTAACTCGCCTTCTCCTATTAAGGAGTCAAGAAAGTCATTCTTGAATTTGAGGAATGTTCCTATTGGCTTAGTGATCATCCATTTGCTTTTATCATTGAATTTAATTTTCGTCATTGGAATTTTGGATCATAGAAAAAACATTTAATCGAGACTAGTAATATTTCCTTAGTAGCAAAATAGGAAGAAATAAACATTTTTTTAACAAGCTTTTTGAGAACTAATGTTTACCAGTGAAGAATCAGGATTTTTATTATAGAAAGTAGCTGCTTTTTATTATTGAAACACCATAATTTTATATCATTCTAGTCCGTTAACTTACTTTCGCGTGTTTTTATACATCGTTAGAAGAATTTTAATAAATGACTAAGAAAGAAAGAACTTGGGACGTAAAAGGACTTCTTCCTACGAATGTAGAACAAATCGAACGGAAATCGGTATTACTTAATTTTGGAAAAAAATATCGATTACAGGCTCAGAATCGTATAATTCAAGTTGCAGATCCATTTATTCTTTGATTAACTAATAAAACTTGCTTTAATATTCGATATATTGGTAAGAAATGAAATATCCATAAAATATTGCTTTTAATAGATAAAATGAAATACCAGTGTATTAAACAGTGTTTCTATCTTCAATTTATTATTACAATAATTTATAATATATGTTTTATTTCATTTTTATATACCATAAATTTAAATTACACCGTAATAAAATGTTGGAATCTAGAGAAATTTCGCTATTTATACGTGCAGAAAGGGGTTGGAAAGCTATTTGATATAAGATAGGAATCGACAGAAAATCATGGTGAGAAAGAAAGAATATGGGGAAAGATCATATTTCTCATCACTGTTATTTCTAATTCCAGCTATTCCACCTTTGTAAAACCTTTCGTATAAAATACGATTGCTTCGCGCCACTTAATTTCCGTACAGATAACCGATCTCCGTTGGCATTCGCACGGTGTGCGGGAAGAAATCGGCGGCAAGAAGTGGAACTACGATCGATCGACCGAATCGCGATTTTACGCGCGTGCGTGCCAGCGTTTATGTTTTACGCGCAATACGCGAATCGCGCTAATTAACGCGTGGTTAATTAAGAACGAACCGAATAATAAGGCTAAAGATCGCCTCGAAGCTGCAAGATTATGTGGAATTATGGCAGAAGGTTTAATTAATCGAAAGATAAAGAATGAGAGACACACAATAAGGGGAACAAAAATTTAACCGTATGAATAATTGCTTCAATTTGCATGCTTTTCATATTTATTTTCGTATATTTTTACGGAATGCTTATTTCCAACTTCCTTTTTAAAGACACAAGCGGTAATTATATATGTATATGAATTATAAAACTTATAATTAGAGAGGGAAGGATAGTTGATAATTCGGTTAGTTGAGTGTTGGTAAAATAGTCATTTAGCTTTTTTTCTTTTTACTTCTGATCTTCGTAGGATTGAGAATGCTCGTAATCATTAAAGTAATATCTTTGAATGTTACAATAAATATTATAACTTTACGTTATACTTCGAATATCGTTATAGGTAAAAATATAATAAGTTGAGTAAATAATGTCATACGCTTCTGAATCGCTATTTATGTAATATCTACTGAATGAACCAACACGCTTTTTCATACGGGTACATAAGAACGCTGGATCAAATAGAAAATACTTAGAGTCAAAGAAGAATGTTAGAAATTACATGAACATAGAATTACAGCTTCGATCAATGGTACAAGTATAAAATATTCGAAAGTCATTTATTTCTTTTTATAATCAGTTAGTTCTACCTTGGCTTTTTTATCCATTTTCATTGGAAAAACATTGCACAACTTGTGCAATTCATTACCTCTCCATCTGACTGATGAATATTCACATAAGTATGTAGGAATTAATATTACTCATGATAGGAAATCGCATCTTTTTGCAAATGTCTAGCCTGTATTGAGCAAGATTTATTCATAGGGGATAAATGAATCATCATTTGCACGTGAATACAGAATAACATGTTTGGAACTCATAGATCATTGTAGAGTAAGATATTTAATTAAGATATAACATGATCTGTTATTGATGTAAATTGAAAAGATTGCTTTCGCGTAATTACGGAACCTTTAGTTTTTCTAAGTACACCTGTAAAAGATACACATTATAGAATGAGAAATGTAATATAATATTAATCTTTACAGTTTCTGTGCAAATTATCAAATACAAACTGAACTGGCAACGTTAGAAACTTAGTACAATTGTTATTTATAATAATTACATTTTTTAACACAAACTACAATTTTTTAAATATTTTGTAGAAACTCATTATTTTTAGAAAGAAGCATAATATATGAAAAATATTCTGAAAAGTATAGTCACGAATGATTGGAACTGACATGCCGTCGAATAACATCATATAAAATTAATCCTCGCACATTATAAATTTGAGATTTATTTTATCAAATCTCACTATTTAACTGAAATTATTCCAATCAAATAAACAGTTCCATTGCTAAATTTGAAATATTTTACCTACAAACTATAATTTCATAGCTCTGATCTACCAACAATTTATCATAAATCCTCAATTTCACGCACGATGCATATCATATGATATTTCTACACTGCTGATTTTCATGGAAATTATAAAAATCAACAAAATAGAATATGCAGAAACATAGAAAATACGCAAAGTACAGTATTTCTTATAATATTTATGGATCGTGGATGAAATAAACTACTTAAGTTGCATTTGTTTAATCAGGTTTAAGAAAATATGAATTTGCATAAAAATCCGTGGCTTAGTTTGTTTGATAATATTCTTGTACCATAAAAATTCCCATCAAAAATCACGTTGATGGAAGATTATCGAAACGACCAGGTGATACGTATCTTGGAAAATAATTCGATCTCCATGAACCGCGCAAAGACACAGCTGAAAGACCTCCGTCGCTGAAAAACGTCAGATTCCATCAGCTACGTAGCTAGTACGGCTCATCAGCAAGGCGGAACGATCGCAAAAGATCGCGATCGAAGCGAGTCACGGCGCGTCGTTGTCGTCATTTTCCCCGTCATTCTCGTCATCGTTGACGACGCGTCGTTTTCAAGCAGAGCGGCCAGAGCTCGTGCACGCTTAGCGAGCCGCGACCAGCAAGATCCGAGATCGCAGAGATCGGAGATCGTGTTCGCTTTGCGATGCCGCCAACTCGTTACCAGATCGTTCTTGCATCTCCTTGTGATCTCCGCACGCACGTATTCGCTTACGCGTGTATACCGACGTTCACCGCTTTCATCCTGCCTTTGCTCAGAGAGTACCAGATTGTCAGATTTTAGCAACGTGTTCATGCTTTCCTGGTTGTCTCCGTTCTCCATGATAGTACACAGGTGGCCATTTGTTGCAAAATGTGCGTCTATCGATTGTAGATATTCCAATGGTTTATCTATTTCAAGTCTATTTTAATTCTCATTTTATATCGCCTTTTGTCAAGTATCGAATCGTTCCAAAAAATTCAATGCAATGTTGGATATATTACTGGTTTTATGAATTTTCCGTCTGTTCTTGTGTCTTCGGTATTAAAATAGTAGACGGAGTAGAAAGTTACGGTACGATGTTTATAGTTTCTAAATAAGAAATGGGTCTTTTAGATATAACGTTACATTGTTTAAAACGTATGTTATTTAAAATGATGTTAAATTAGAGAGGCGTCAAGTACATTTATATATATTGTGTGAACGATCTCTTCTCCCCTTTATAGCTCTCTACCGATTAATAGGAAATTTAATATTGTTTTCTCGATTGGAGTATTAATTGACTTTCGTTTTTATTTTATGTCGAATTAGATTTAACACTCATAATTAGACTGTATATGTTTATGGAAAACCTAAATGTATGTATGTACTCTGCAACAATATCCAATATATCCAAAACAGAGTACTGGTTATAACATTTATAAAAATGTTCATAAAAATATAAATTTGTATGAACAGCAGTTCGCTAGTGGTACAATATACTATTTTTTTTAAAATATCGCAAATATGATGGAAATAACAATTCTTATGGGGTCCAATAACTCAATCAGCTACAATTAGCATTTTCCAATCAGGTTTCACATTTCGACTTCGTAATATTAAATCGTTGTAATCATGAGAGGATACTGCCAAATTATACAAAATTTCATATATTTGCATGTAATTAATTAGTACGTAAATATTAAAATAAATACAGTGGTGTGCAAGTACCTTTGTACGCCACTATATATAAAAGGAACTCTCTCCCAAGGAACAAAGTATTACAACATCCCATAACCATAACAAAATTCTTCAATAGAATATACAACCAAACCAGCCCATCAATCAATAACCACGACTGTCTCTCTCGAATTGCAAAACAGCGCCTCTATCATTCACATACGCACCCACCAATAAACGTTCCAGTACCTATAAACGCCTCTGTCGACTGAAACAATTCCAATTCCAGCAGCCAGTATAAATCTTACGCGTCGTACGTGTCAATTCCCCTGTGGCGCGTCTAAATTCGAGCGTTTCCGCGTGGAATTGGAAAAAAAGGTACAAGGCGGTCGGGTCAAGCCCGCCATTGTAAATCGGGCCGCGGAAAAATGGTCGCGCGCCGCGGCGAACGTGATTTACCACCTTAATACGTTCGGGCATAATTCGTTCCGCGGACAGTAACTAGGCAGCTGGCTGGACTGTAACGGTTCATGCGAAACGGGCAAAGGGTTCGAGCTATCCCGCGATAATCGTCGGTGGAACGAGCACGCAGAGAGGACGTGATGAAAAATCGTTGAGAGTCGCGCGCAGATCGTTTTATTTTTCGTTGCAATACTGGAGACTCGAATTCGATGAGGTACGTGGTAAGATCGCAACTATGTAGCGAACGGGAAAAAAGTATCGGACGCGGTGGCAGGTATTAAATGCTTTATCGCGTTCAAAGTCCCGCGATTCGCCTTAATATTCCTGCGTATCTGGCGTGATTCTAGCAGCCGTGTCGGCAGATCGCGTTACACCGAACCTATCTCGCTAATTTACCGCGGTATTCGTGCGTTTCTATTTCCTATGGGGTGTTTCGAATGTTGCATTGTGGTGTTTCTCGGGAAACATGTTGGATACATATGTCGTAGGTTGCGGATGTGGATCTTATATGGGTTATACGAATCATTCAGAAGCCGTGTCTACTGATTAACTTTATACGTTGAAGGATAGAAATAAAAGCGATGTTGTTGCATGTAATAAAGACCCTTAGGTATAACGGGACAAAAGGATTGCGATCAGTACTTATAAATAGAACGCGATAAACATCTCGTATCATGTATTAGATAAATTCAGATAAATTTTAGTCCCGACTTTTTGTTTATGCAAATATTTTTACACACGTTCATTGTCCGTATAACAGGTCCGTATAAGGCGTGCACTGTATTTCGTAATAGGCACTTAGCCAGAATTACGATTATTCGTGTCTAGATTCATCTTAGGATGAGAAAATTCAATTTAAGAATGCAAAAGTGTTCAGGTTGTACATTGACGAACCGCATGAAGCGTATATATACTTATTCATTGCCTGCATTATTCTCTCAATCTGAGAGTCAATTCTCGACACACACCCTGTACATTTATCTGCTTGCGTTTCCGCACACAGTCACGACGCTTACGTACGAAGATACACACGGCTTACCTGTCCGGATTCTCGGGCAGGTGTAATGTCTTCGTGGAAGCGGAATAATCGGCGTGGAAAATCAACGTGGACGATTACCAGCGACGTCTCGGGTTTCGCATATAGCAATTAAAAGTCAACGATCGGCGTTCAATGTGGAAGGAGCGCGTCCATCTTTATGAAATACGCGGCGTTCATTGTGTCGGTGATATTTCCCACCTTATCGCCCGCTTATCGCGTTATGACTGATCGCTGGTAAAGGGAGAACCTCCGGTTAATGCGCGAATCATTAAGCGAACGCGTACAAATTATCGCTCGCGCGCGATCCTAAAGAGTTATGGATGGTGTCGGAAATCATCTGTTACCGCGTTTTCCATGAAGCATTTTTAGAGAAATCGAAACCGCGACAGTAATAGCGCCTGTGTGAAACTCGCCACTGCCGTTTCTTCTTGTCTTTTAGGGCTGTGCCTGCTGGCACGGCTAACGGACCTGTGCGTGCGTTAATTTTGAGATTATGCAGAGAGGTACTTATACATGCTCCTGACAGTGCTCCAATACTTGTAGACACCAGTTATGAATATATTATGTGCGTTATACGAAACATTTTGAAATTTCACTAAAGTTGTTATGAGATTCGATTATCATGGTTATATCGGTAAAACCTGTATGCACTAAATCAATTAGCTGACGGTGAAAGATATTGGAAACAATTAATTATCTCCAAATAATAGCAATCGCTTGTAATTTTATTAGGCCATAATTTAACGAACACGATAGCAATAAATTATGTGTGTTTGTCACAAACGTTCTACGTATTACATAGAATTAAGGAAAATTTTCTTTTTCAGTTAAAGCGGTCAGTAGTCTTTCTAAAGTCTTATGTAAAGTTCTCTAGTTTCGTCCATACGAGTTTTCTCTAATTAACGCCAACTTTAATGTCTAATTAATCCGTCGGACTAATTAATATCAACTCAAATGATACGTCGGAATTTGATTGAATATCTATGTTTCCTTACGAGAAATCTCAATCGAGATATTATTAGATTTTCATTTTTTATCTTTTTATGGGAATTTTAATGGACGAGATATCCACAAATTGTAAATTTAGAACTCGTGTCGATCACATTGTTGGAACAATAAATCTAACAGTTGACATTTGCAAAATACAGGTCCCGGAATCATGTTATAACTCGAAATTCATTAATACAAATTATAAAATCATATATACAAACATTTGTATTATTTGAGCTATTATGGAGTACAAGGTAAAGTTGCGAAACGCAATTTAGATTCCATACTTCTTATTATACTTCATATTATACAATATGCAGAATTTGCCACGAGATCCAAAAACAAATATACATTTGCATTTGCACATCCATTACCTACATTTGTTATAAATAATGTAGTGTACATTTATCATCGTCCCAGGATCATCCCATAAGTAATGAGGTTTCTCTGAGAACTGAATTTAAAATTGTGGAACTTGTTATCATGGAAATTGTATAAAATTGGAATAGAAAATTCAATAGAAAAAGATAAACAATTATTTTTATCTACCGTACGAAAAACGACCCTACCAGTTATGCGATAATGTATATGCTATATATATTATATATACATACACTGTATACATAATACATACATTAATATAATATATTAATATAGCGTATTAATGTACTTTTTTGTAATTGCATTTCTCTGTCCTAAAAAAATTTCTCAAGTTTGAGGACAATAATAAGGGATCATTATTCATGTAGCATCATTGCTATGTTAAAAACGTTCTTAAGGCGTCATAAGTTCCTTGCTCGACCAAAATGAAGGCGAGATTAAAATCAAGAATTCGAGGATCGCCGCGGGATTAAACTACGTAACTATTCAATCATATCTATCATACATCATCGTAGCATTACAGAGCAAAGCACTATAATGTGGTCCATCGAGTCGCACGACCAACGTCGGTTAGAAACTCGTTAGGACAACGACGGTGTTCTCCTCTACCGCCCGCTACCATTTCCTACGATAGAATCCGCTCGCCGTTTAAAAACCGATGTCTCGTTGGACCGTTGTTAATTACTCGACGGTTAATTACTCGGCCATAACTCGGGGCTGCTTGTCGACCGAACGATTAATTAAGAACGTACGCCTCGCTCTGCCACGGTAATAAGTCCATCTAGTTTCTTTCAAGCATGGGCACACGCACCTAAACACGAACCTAAGGCATCAACTCGTAAAACGAAAGAAAGAGAGAAAGAGATTGAAAATGGGAGATTGGTAGCGACAGCGGAGACGAACTCGTCTTTAGGGCCGACAGGTGTGACAGCTACCGTGAGAAATCGACGGGCCTCGAGAAGAGAGTAAGAGCCGATCGCAGGAAATACTGGCGGCGTGATAGAGTCAGCTGCGCTGGATGGAAACACGACGAGGTCCTGGACGAAGTACGATCCGCGAGATATCACGGTCGCTTTAAGTGCTTCCCTTCGCGGAACGTCCGATCGTTTCGTGAGCGAGTGTGGAGCATGAGATTACGGGTGTATGACAACCGTTACGCTCCCTCGGGGGCGCTATAAAATTTTACTCATGGCATTAGTCTTTGGTTGCATCGAATCGCGATTAGCGATGGCCTCGAGACGTTTCGAACTCGTTCTCCGGCATGAAGACGGTTCTCGCACGCCTCTTCCAATCGCCCTTTTTTTGCGCTCCACTGTCTTCGTTCCTCGATCTTGCCCTGGAAAGCGTTTGATTCCTTGATCGATGCGTTACGATTGAAGACTAGCGGCAAAAATATGACGTATCTATTTTCCTTGGGTTTCCTTGGGTAATGCGAAGAATTAATTATAAAATTCAAGGAACTTTATGAAAGAACATTGTAAACTTAATCTTGTAAGGTTTGATATTTTTGAAATGTCCAAGAGACTGACAAAGACACGTGCTTGATCGTAAAATCAAGTACAGGAATAATATTACGATTGGTAAATTTCACGATAAATTTTCTGTGAAAAATGTAATTGTTATTTATCAGGATTTTCCCCGGCGATCTTGAATTCGAATAGGGCATCTTGAATATAGTAATTTCGTGGGTACGTTGTCGTTTAGTCATCCATCTTTTAATGTCCATTTTATTTATTTTTGTCTATTAACATCAACTATTCAAATTGTATCTTACTCCTTGTTTGTCACAGATTATGGTTGATAATATCTTTTAAAAAATTATAGTTGACGACATCCTCCGTCCTTCCTGCTGATTCTCCAATGAAAGATCATCAATCAACGTTGGACTATCGTACTATTCATATAATTTTCTTCAAATGCTAAATGTGGAATTTCAGTAGCTTCTACGATTTATTTTCTGAATTTCAATTATCTCGATGATTCATGACGTTAAGTAATAATGTCCAGACAGATTTATTACATAAAAATATTAAAGCAAGATATCTACCTCCTGAGGTTTCTTATAGATTTATTAGGTCTGAATTATTTTAAATATATTTAGGCTAGATATTTCTTAATTTAGACATCGATCTGATAATTACGTACTACTGCAAATTTCTAATATGTTTATAATTTTTTTTTTAAATCTGGAAAATTCGGTCTCTTTGGAACCTCTTTACCGAAATCTTTGATTTCTTATCTCTTTCATTCATTCACTCGACGTGATCGGGCAACATTGTAACTTTTTTTCGTTTTTTAAATTATTTCTAGAAAGGTTTGAGTTCGAATAACAAAACAAATTGAAGAGTTGTACATTCAATAGGTTCATAAACCGGAAAACGATCATCGAACAGCCATTCGTTAACTGAAAATATCCACGAGATATAACATGTAACATGTCGTGGTTACAAAGTTGCAGAACCAGTTAAGATCTTGTCTTCTCGCACATTTATTTCGTCTCGGGATATATTTATTTAAATTAAATTGTGATAGATTAATCTTACAACATATTAGGTGTAGCTCCCTTCATCCTCGAATTTATGCAGTGACAAATTTCATGCCTCACTCTAATTCCTTTCTAATTTTATCTCGCTGATCGTATCGCTGATCCCATTTTAAATTCAAATTGTCCACGTAAACCATAATTCATTAATCTGAAATCATTTTAAATAAACAATAAACCTTCTTATTTTCAACGATTTTACAATTCCAGTTCAAATCTACAAATTTATCAGCTGCATAAAAAAATTTAATTTCTATTCCTTAAAAGCATGAATCTTTTCTTATGTCATTTCTACTTTTATAAAGGTGATTTACTACTTTATTTACTGATTTTTTAAAATTACGATTGTCAGAGTTAAATTAAATTATTCTAGTAAAATCCATTATTTCAAATAATTTTCCAAACTTCTCTATTTAATTTACTACGATAGTCATTCTTTCTTTTATATACTCTACAAACGCAAATGATAATATCGAATGAACGCTAGTTTCACATCATACACACAGATTATTATAATATTCCAAGAATATGCTCAATTTCTCTAAAAATTTCGATAGAAACAACCTTCAGCTTATTTGACAAAATTGAAGCAGGGAAAGCCTCGCAACTGTTTCAAGTTTATACCTCGATTCATATGTACCGTATTTTTCGCTGCTTTAAAATCAAAAGCAAGACGAATTTCAGTTGGCCGGACGAAAAGTACGTTCTTACTCATAGCGAATTGAGCCGAGGCGCGATTTATCGACCGATCTGAAATTTCTCGTCGGCGCATAAAAACGCGGGCAGCGCGTTAAAGCTTCCGCCCTTGTGGCGCAATTATTCAAGCGAAACGTATCGCGGCTGAACACGCGAGATACGAGTTAACTTCTGTGATACGCGACGCACGGCAACGCGTGTTCTCCGCTTCTCTCGCGTTACATCAATCGTATGTATGTACATATACTTCATATTTATACGATCGCCGAAGTTCGTTTCCTATTAAAAGCCAGCCAGTCTACGATCGCTTGTCACGAATCTTACAGATATCGAACACATTCGCAAATATCCAACAGACGATATACGACGCGCAGTATACTCGTCTGAATGGCGAGATAATTGTGCGTATTATATCCGAAAGTTGCGCTATATTATTCGTATAAAGCTACGACTATAGATCACGTAACGGTATTCTAATGAAATATCGTCGGAATGAATAAGATTTCTTTTCTATTCGTTCGATGAATTAAAGAGTTCCGTTCGGTAGTTCTACGGAGGCCATTACGGTGGCGATTCAACGGGAAATTAATCTTAATAATTGAGAAAGTCGAGCGTATTCAACAGGAAGATTGATCACGAGCGTATTTAACGCCGTTGATACGCGGTAATGATATAGATGTTCGGCTAGGAAAATTAGCGGACAAATAAATTGGATTAGATAGAAAAGCAGGAATGAAGAAATTGATTCTAGGAATGAGGATATAGCGTGTAATCAATTTTGCTATTCGCGCGGCCAACGTGTATGCGTAAGCGCGTGCTCGGGAGAACAGTTTTGGAAGATATCGGGTTGGAATTGAAATTTTAACGCCGGATCATCGAGTTTCCTTCCATTAGTAGTATCTAGGAACACTGATCAGACGTTGCGAACGCGAAAGTTGTTCGTACGTCTTCGATAACGGATCTCGGGAGATTTACGAACGACTGTAGGCGATCCTTCTCTACTCTTCGCCGAGATTATGCAAACTACGTCGTCCGGCAGGAACTCGAAGGGATGATTAAGGAGGGAACACGACGGAAAAAGAAATTCCGGTACGATAGCTTCAACTCTCGTAAAATGATAATTTTATGTGCTTCTTCGGAAATCGCGAAAAAAAAAGATTCAGTAACGTCCGATCGTTCTTCTTTGCGTGTTTATCGTTTATAATAAAAATATGTGGAAACAGATGGAAATATAAAACTATGTTGATAATATGAAATCACAAAGTAAAAATGTTTCAAGTTTTATTTGTTTTATGGTAACCTAATTACCATGGAAGTTAAAACGAACAAATTTCAAATCTGTATATGTGCTTGCTTTACAATTTTAGGTAATACATGTATTTAATCATTTAATTATTCTGATTAGTAGCTTGCGATGGGAAGTTAAATTTTTTAATTATCTACTTGTAAACGTTGAAACTTTTATTTCTGTATTTATTTGCACAGTAGGCCAACTATATGAATACTTGTCTATATGAATACTATATGAATACTATATGAATACTGTCTTTCACTAAGAGTACTTTCTTGTTCATCTAAAATCGTTCCAGTTTCACGATGAAAAATCGATTTCAATTTGTATTTGAAAGATCGATGAATTTCATTTTTTCTTCAACATTTTTTGTACAAAATCCGCGTAATCTTTTCTACGAAGTAGCTCGCTATTTATTCAATTACAATAAATTATACAATGGCATCGTTAGTAATGGATTGCCGTTATATTCTCCTTATGTGCCTGCCGTCGACAAAGTAAATTACGTGTTTTTACGATTGCGGAAATGGGCAGGTCAAGCAATTATTGCTGTAATATTTATGCCCCGTACTCGTTTGTGATTTAATGTTCATCCAGCTTAATATTACCACTTGCCTGTCACGTTAATTAACGTTTTTGCTACCGCGCGGAACTTATAAAACGCGTGACCAACGTGCACGCTGGTTGCGCGATCGCCGTGAACACGTGGGTTTTGTAAATAACTTTCCAAGGGGATGTTTCGGATACCTGCATTTATGGTTTCGTGAAAATTTATCGTAGCGTTCGTTTTCCTTCGCCAAACTAGTTTAAGCTTCACTTCGTCGCGTGTAACGTTTCTCACCTGCGAGATTTTATTAACTTCACTGTAAGGAATATCCGTGAGAAGAATGTCAATTTTATTGTGCATTAATTTAATGTGTATTACTGAAAGGAAAAAGTGTTTAAAATCTCATTTATAATAATAATTTTATAGCTTATGGTACGGCTAAGAATCAAATCAGCTACTGTTAGAACAGTATTTTATGTATTTTCATTAGCAGCTTTGTTAATCATAGTAGAAATATTATCTATTATTTATAAATTGCCTTATTCATTATTCCTGGAAGGGTATTCAAAATGGAACTTGTATTGCGAAAGTTGATCGTGGAATATTGAAAGGAAATTTAAGATTTATTTCTACTTCCTAATAATCCTTAGTATAGTAGCGACAAGAAGTATTTATTGGAAAAAGTATTTATTACAAGTATGTTATTCGATTTATTGTAGCATTTATGTAATAGTGAGTTAGGCCCAAGCATATTATTTATGGTATTTAGTAACAGTGCCATATGATTACAAAAATGTAATATGAAGATGAAACGCGAAATTTGTAAAACGTTACGTTGAAAAATAAATAACATTATGTATAAATAATTGTTGTACTCTTTGTAAATGTAACGTGTCAAGTGCTTTAGACAATATTCGCGATAATAATGTATGAAATCTTGCTCTTTGTATTTTAACTGCAATAATAATTTTGTTCCGATTGAATGACGTGAATAAAGTGTAAGTGGAAACTAGCAGTCAGAGTCAGACATCCTACGCAGCTAATGCGATACAAAGTAGGTATATCCTACCAAGTGTTTCTTGTTTTTATTACTTTAGACATATTTTTGTTTAACTAAAGAATGAATAACGTGTAACTTTTTTATATAGTAATTTCGTATTATACATGCTAATGTGATTTTCTTACTTCGTTAAAGTGCACCACATAAATTAGATTTATGGCATGGACGTAACTATATTTATCATTTTTAGAGTTGAAAATATGAATTTCTTTCCTATTCCAACTCTGTATAGATTAGAAATTCTAATTAAATTAAAGGATAGATAAAACCTAACGCTAATTTATACATTATTCACGATTTATTTTCCCAGTCTTGTATCCATTTGCATGGCTAATTTATTTTAAGAATATCTTACAAATTCCGCAAGAAAGGAAAGCTATCTCTAGCTTTGCTTACTTAACTTTCTTAAAATTAGAAAAAAAAAGAAGATTTCAAAACAGATGTTAGTCTACAGAATCTAATCAAATTTGTTTTATAAATTACGAGGCGAAAAAGTAATTCTAAATGTTTCTAGAATTAAGAATAAAACGAAACTTTATTCGAACAATCCAACAAAAAATTAACACATTCATAAGAAATTTAAAAAATAAAGTAATCAAGAAATAAAGTATTCAAAATATAAATTATGGATCATTATTATTCGAATGTATAATACGAAATATTGAAGTTTAGATTTTACAACTTGAGTGCTTCAAACTAGCATCAAAACGTATTAGGATTGTGCATTCCACATATCAGGCTGGCACTAGACGTGATATTACAGCTTATATGGTGCACTGGTTGCACCCTGTGGATAAATGTAGCATAAAAGTCGTGGTAGATTGACGAAAAATCATTGATGTTGTCATTGAACCGGCTTCTGCACAGGTTCGATTGAATTCACGTTAAGGATATAATCAATGTATAAATTGCAATGTTATAAATCGCATAACCAAATGGGAAGAGAACACTGGGGTGCTGATATTTTAATTTTCACATTACGAGGAAGGCAGATCGGTTTTATTCTAATAATGTAGATTATGGCTGTTGTGCAATCAAAGACTTATCGAACTGGTTGCGAATAAAACGTGAAATATGTATTTTGCGGTCATGCGATCTGGCAGTATTACGCGTCGATTGGACTATGACTATGATTATATAACTGAAGAAAATATTAGAGATTATGTAGTTTATGTTGCGAATTTAATAATTTCGATTTAAGAACCTTAAAAATTTTGTTTCACTTAACCGTTAGTGGTCATTTCGTTTTTATATTAATAATAATAGCAATAATTTTTAATAATTTAATAATTTTTGTGTTCAGTTTTATAATCAATTTAACGAGGTATATATTTTCATTTTTCATTCATTTCTATTCGCAGACACTTGCGTGATAATTTATCAAAAATCACAGATAAAGATACAAAATTTGTATGCACAGTATTTTAACAAAAATACGAGAAATCATCGAACACCAAAGTCTTAAAACCGAATAAGAAAAAGCAAGAATGGTCACAATAACTGTATGCGAGATTCCAATATCAATAGAACGAAGCTTATTATTTTTATATCGAGTTTTACAAGGTCTACACAAGCAATGTTAATTTTAAATCGTATTAAGGTACAAATCCCCATAGCGTTTTTCCTCAATTTCTAACGAGGCAACGTTACAATTCAACACGGAGAGGATAAAGGGAAGGAACATCCCTTGTGCAACAGGCTCTCACCGAATTCAATTACTCATCAATACGAACGAACCGTTCGTCGCCCATTTACTTCGTTTCAAGCAAACACCATTCATCTCACGGCAACTAGAAGATTAATAGCATTTATTTATCAGGATAATCGATGTTCACTCGTTTCTTCGCGTGACACTTGACCCGTTCATTCGCCGTGGCAAAGAAAAGCGTCATGTTTCTACTGTAAATGACATTGTAAGAGGTTCGCAACGAGAAATCTCTTAACGCCGTAAGCGCGATTGATTAGTAAGCCATATAAATCGATCAGGCAGCGTTTCGATGAGCCGGTAGCTAGTTTTCGCCGGTCCAACGGGCATTTATAACCGGCTTAACTTACAACGAGGCAAAAGAAACGCACACTCGCGTGGACATGCGATCTTTTAATGAAGTAACGCCTAAAACGAGTAAAATGTCGGAGAACGAATAGTAGGTGCTGGCAGTCAAACAAGCCGTAAAGGATTATCGGTTCTATGCTAAAGAAACTGGACGACGATGGCAGATGCACGATCGTTTCATCCTGTAAAGGCTGATGCTTTTGCTCGCGAGACGCAAAAGTCACGTGTACAAATGTCCACGGTGGACGTTGAGTACTCGTTAAGGACGTTTCCTGCTGGACATCTGCAAAGAATTTGTTGGAACTACGTGAAACTGTTCATCTCGGTTCGATATGGTAATCGCACGTGATGGCAGAACATGAAGAAACTAAATTTCATATAATTTATTGCAAGAGCAAGGATTTTGCTTGATCGTTTAGGGACAGTAATGCGTGTAATTAGTATGAAATATATATATTAATACGTTATAAAGGGATTGTGTGCGGTGGTGTTGGTTTTATTATTATTAAAAAACAGTCTTCTGTTAAATATTATTTATCCTTCTCTTCTGTATAATTTTTCTTTAGTTTCGCTACCATTACTGTTATTATTGCTATTACGTATTTCATAATTTATATTTTATTACATATTGCGTAATCATTTACGAACTCAAGAGTAAAGTAGTAGTATCAAACATGTTATCATACGGAAAAATATCTTAACATGAATCTTGAAAGCTTCTATGATATTACAGAATGATTTAATGCAGTAGATTTTATTCAAGAAACGTAGCTACAGTTCACTGATAGCTGCCTACGATGAAAACTATAGATACGAACGAGATAATATTACGTTTGAGATATCATTTTCTTTACAGTAAACGTGCTTTGATTCGCTTTTTCAACTCGTGCATTAAAATCACGTCATAATAAAATTATGATTAAATACAACAGATACAATTTAAATGCATAGGATGGAATGAAACGTATAACTCGAACATAAAGCTTGACAGTTCATTCTTCTGAAATGCATGGTCTCTGCCCTCGTAATCTATTCTTCAACGGTCCCGTGTTATACCGCTTTTTCTTCGATCTAACAAAAAAGAATCAATTTCCCAAGCAGAAGCTGCATAATACCCTTCAAACACGAAACTCAACCCCGTATTACATTCAACGTAAAGTTCAATGTTATAAGAAAGCAGCGCGTATACAAGATATATGTATACATATAAGAAAATATGTAAGAAAATAGCAGACATTACGTCTCATTAAACTTTTTCCTCCTCCAATTCCCTCCATCTGCCTTCTTGGGGAAAGAAGAAAAAATACATAACCCATTCCAGTTTTTCCACGACACCATGGAACCTCTTCCACTTCAAATGGAAACCGAAGAAACGAAAAACAAAATGAGAATAAAAAAGGAAGACGGGGAGAAAAGCCATCCCATCAACTGGTAGCATCGAGAGGATTTCTATCTTTCATCGAAACGAACCAGTCGGTCTCGATATCGTTCAGCGTCGATCCGCGTGAAAAACGAACGCCACGCGGAATATTACGTTACCGGTTTCCATCGTTGACTTCGTAAGAATGAAAAACACACGCGTCGAATTATGTATACACTATGTAACGTTCGTTTTCTTTGTTCCATGTCCCGTCAATTCGTCGGCAATATTTCGTAGCATTGTGATCAAGTCGCGCCATATAAGCTTTCTACTCTTCGTATTACATTACCCGGTGTATACGAGGAGCGACGCGAAACGTTGTCGATACATTACGAGAGGATGCGCCACAGCGCGTCTCGTTTTTGCTGCGTGACACACAGAGCCTGGTGTCGTTCATCACGCCCCGATCCTCCGCGATGGATGCCACCGATCGCTTGCAAATCGCCTGGACGTGCCATAGTACGGGGCTCGTTCGAACATCGGCAAGAGATCATCGCCAGATTAACCCCTGAGTAATGGCGGGTTAAACGAACGCGCGAGTACTCTTCACCGCGAGAACGGATCGAAGAATTAAAGTTGGCAATCGAGACGGATTATGGGAGATTGTTCTTGACCTGTATCGTTTCAGAGAAAATGAAACGCTATTATGTAGCGGAATGTTCTCAAGGTTTCGGAGAAGTTGTTTAATAAACGTGTAGATACTGTTGGTTTCGATTGGTTTGATCAGAAAGTTCAGAAGCTTTTTCATATCTCTGTTAAGAAAAGAATGTTATTTTTAATTACTTTTGGAAAGAGTAGTTGATTCGAAATTAATCTTGCAGTCTGGACATATTGAAATATATTGAAATATATTATATGGGAAAGTTAAGTTGCTTAAAGAAATTACAATATGGTAATCTCTTAGGTCACAAATTCTAATGGTAAATGAAACTAATCTCTTAGAGGAAAAATGTGTAATTGAATGTAATATCTTTAATAGATACAATTTAACATCTTGATGAACATTGTGATGAATTCGAATACAAAAAAGTCATCAACACGTCTATTAATTGTATATCGTCTGACAATCAGTCACACATTTATAGCAATTCCTTTAAGAAGCAAATATTCGATTTTTATTCTCGTTCCGTTCAATGGACTCGCATATTGTGCGCATTGTGTGCATTTTTACATATTAAAATTTGTCATAAACACATAAACCCGCGTCAACGTATTTGCAAACAAACGACAAAATATTTGCAAACTATTCGCACCAAAGAAACATTGTACAGCTGTTCTTTACTGTTAATTCAACCTTTACCAAAATATACTATAGATCCTTACTCGGGGTTCCCATATAAATTATAAATCTACTTTATCCTTGTCTCAAACGTGTTTAGAAAGAAACTATGCACAATTTCCATAAAAATAGAATTAGATATGCAGCATACCGGCGTACTAGCCGTACTAGGAGCTGAGGGCAAGGCTCGCCCTTCGGCAAAGGGGTAACCTCTTGAGGTGATCGGATCTGAAAGGCTCTTTGCTCGCGGTTCGCTATCGATCGTATTCCTTTGCGAGTCTAGTGGCGTACGATGCGCAGCCAGTTTCGTATGCAACAGAAGCGGCTTCGTGTGTCAGCTTGTAGGGGGGAACGACATTGTCGACGGAGAGAGACGTTTCAATTTAAAAGCGGTCCATTGAATAAACATCCGATCTAATGGCCCCGGTCGATCTATAAATCCCTCCTTCTCCGAGGCTCGAACGGCGATCCAGCGCGATTATATCGATACGTTCGTGCACCGCGACGTTTATCGCGCGAAAGGCCGTGCTTTCACGTCCAACCGACGTCGGCTCGTCCTTTAATGCTCCCGAAAGTTCCTCTACCACCGATTCTGTCTGGACCTTCTCCTTATGCTTGCTGATTTCTTTCTCAGAGCAAAACCCGTCTACGGAATCGTAAAACGCTTTGCGTGCTGCGAAGATAATTTCTCTCATAGATGAAACAGGTTAATTATTCTATATCGCGGACAGTTAGGCATCTTTGGCAAGTTTAAATATATAAAGCGCACAGAATACACATAACATGTTAATTATACGAAATATTCAACGTAGAGTACTTCTCATAATATTTAGGGGTGAAATAAGTTTTTATTTGTGTGGATTTTATTTGGTTTGTAGTGTTGATAAAAATATAGATCAATACAAGTATACACGTATATCAGTAATTTATTAATAATTTTAATCATTTATCTATTTCTTTTCTTCTTGATTGGCTATGTTGTTTTACAGTGTTTTATTGAATCAACATATGATACATTGAAATTTGTTACGCGTTTTCTTATTATCGTGAAATAGTAAGAATTTTTAAGGCTGTTACAATGTGAGAATTATGAAACATATAGCGCTACATATCGTGTTTGAAAAAGATATCAAGGATATATGATTATACATAGTCCTATCTTGAAAATGATTCTATAACGCGAATATTATTATCAGTTATAAATAACGTTATATTAATTTTGCTATAAATCAAGTGTTGTGCGAATTATGGTTCAATTGTTACATGAGTAGGTATACATGGAATTTATGGAAAAAGATATGTTGCTTATTGAAATTATTTTCTTAGAAAATAATATTATAACAAGGATCGATATATATAAATAACTAATTGCAGCCGTAATTTCTGTCCATACCATACATCCAATTAAACAATAAAAAGAAATAAATTTCAGAAAGATCATTTATCTCATTTGAAAGGAACATGCAATCGTTCCCATAGTAACATGCACGCTAAAAACCGCTGAATTTCGTCAAAATGAGATCCCGTACACAGAATCTGTCACAGAATCCCGCACGCCAAACCACCAGCTGCAACAAACAAGCTTTTTCAAACACCTGCGTCATTCCATCCCGGATTCGCTGCTTTCCAAATCTTTCCACTTTTTCGTCGAACGAGCAGACCCCTCGGTACATCTTCTGCCGATTGAAAATCGAAGTCCGACCGAGGCTCGCCGTTTCCAATGTTAAAGAGTTCGGGCATTAACACAGCCGATGGCTCGATTCGATCCAACAGCGAGCTGGTTGTATCTAATTTCGTGGTAAAAATCGCGCTCGCATCCGGTCAATCAGAGAGAGCCGCCGGGATAAAAATCGGCCGGCGATTCTGAATCCGCAGCGAGTCCGTTTGTAATCCTGATTGGCAATCTTCCAATCCTCGGTCCACACGATGTCCGCGGAATGGAAGGAAGGAAAGAAGGGAGAATGGTAGCGAAGAACCGCGTCCACCAGCCGCGGATTGATTTATCTCGATTGCGTTTTCTCTTCGTTCGTTCGCGGCTTCGACGAGCAGAAGTGGAATCCAATTGAAAAGAGACGGAGACGCCCTTCCATTCAGCTTTTTTTCTACAGTCTCAGCCTTGGAAGAGAAGCACGAATGCGCAAGCACGCGTAAATCGAAGATCGTCTTCGTCTCTTTTTTCGAACGCGAGGCGCGCCAAGTACAAACCGGTAATCTAATTATTCTACTCCCTTGCGTCGTTTAATCTGGCTATCGTCTGGCTGCAGCTAATTATGTTTATCAGTTACTTTATCCATCGACGATTAAACAGATTACACGTCATTTCCTTTGCGCGATTCTGTCCTTCTTGCTGTTGTTTGCATTCGCTTCGTGAACGCTTCATGAATCGTTTCGTTTGGAAAAAAGAAAACTCGCTTCCAAATGCCGACGAGGTACGCAGACTTTGGACACGATAGATGCAACGTGACGCGCGAAAAGTCCGGTTAGAATTATTCATTAGGGACACGCAGACGTTCATGGGTGATTCAATTAGCGGAATTCGATTATCGTCCGCTATTAGACTGACTTCTTTACGCATCGTACTGTTGTCGGGTCTGTCGAGCTCACGATCGAGACGGTGATGGGCCTCGGTTGATTATAAGGTCGTGGAAGTAATTGAACGAAAGGATTAACAAAATGATGAAGTGTAATTGGATCTAGTTTTTATAATACGTATCGGCAATCAGTGTAGTGTTTTAGATGCGCGGAACATACTTTTATTGATTATATGTGCGCGTATAATGAGTTGTGAAATTTCATCGTCTACCGTGATAGAACAACCATGTGCTACGTATTTAAATGACACAGTGTAGAAGACGGATATTGTGCGAGTACGAAGACGAAGAACCGTACTTACGTCTTGCAGAGATAGTTCGAAGAATTAATATTTCAGAAACTGCAATTCATGATTTTATCATGATCTATAATTTCTAACTATTCGCTTCGTTTACACCATGAAAGATAATGACTATGACAAATAGCCAAATATAGATAAGAATATTAAACTTCTCGGAATGATTCATTCTCAGCAGTAGGTATGAACAGACTTTAAATGAATACGTCAGTTTCTTACTGCGATCCAATGTTTTCCCATATATTATTTCACTGTCCTAAAAAACGACCAAACTCATTTGTTACTGCACCATAGTTCACTTTAAACGAATTTACAACGTAACCTTCGCTACTCCAACATTTAGTATTCTGACACATACTTCTAACGCATAATTTCCAACCGGTTTTTATCGCCATATCGTTTTGTATATCCAAGAAATCGTTATCAAAAATCATATTTTAACATCTTCGAACGCCGAATTGATACAGCGGACGAAGCAATCGGTATTATTTTCAGAAAAAAGAATAACTCGTTCGTTGAAAAATTGTTCGGTGGAATGATGCAACTGAAATGACTCTTGCAGTAGACGAATGTGTCTCTGGAATATGGCAGCCGGTGATCGGACGATAGTCGGTGAAATCGATTTGCGGTTGAACATCGTGGCTTCGCGTTGCCCGATGCCTGTCATTACTCTCTATGTAAACATTCCAGCCTCGTGCTCCACGCTAAATTACCCGCTTGTCCCGTCTCTTTATCGAACGTCGATCTGCATTCGTTTCTTAGAGCCAGCCGAGAATAAGATCGGAATTCGACCTGGCACAGGTGGAGATCAAATCTCCCCGGAGTTATCATGTTATCCAGTGCTCGACCGTATCGTTCTTTTCTCTGGCATAATGTTAGATTTGAAAGTATTTTAAAAGTATTTTTCGATATTTATAGATTTACGTGTAGATAGAGTAACGAGCAGGTTAGGTTGCTCGAAAGATAGATAATTGAAGACTTCATGGGGTTGATATCTGTTTTAGAAATCATTGTTTAAAAAATTCGCCACTTAGATCTCTAGATCTGGCAGCTAAATGCAGTGGAATAAACGATTCTGAATTTACATGGAATTATAGGAGTTTAATAGGAGTTTAAGTTAAATATATATGACTTTAAGTTATAATTCATATGTATTTGAGATATGCGTAAGTATTATCAAAGAGATTTCTTAATATTTTACGAGTGTGTTAAATATGTGGTTGAAAAAGAAAAAAGAGAAATGAATTTCGTATAATACTTTTTTTATATTGCTGACCTCTTCAGATACGAACTTCTAAAGACCAAAAGGATTACTTTATATATTTTCCAAGAGAAATGATACACGTGCATATCAAAAGATGAACTATTCATCGAAGAATTGCATATACTCAGGAAATATCTATTTAGAATAATATATATTGTATCTTTTGGAAACGCGCACATACATATAAATTTAAATTAAAAGAAAGTGTACATGGAAGTCTACTAGTATTTCTGAAAAGGTAGACTCACAAAATATGAATATATCATAATCCTAATACATAATATTCCACAAAGATTCCATATTTCTCCTACCAATTCTTTAGCCTATTAACATTATCCTGATAGCAGAATAGTTAACACTGTAACATCTCTCGATCCCTTTTAGGTACTAGCAGCAAATTTCATACATGTAACTCATCCAAAGAACCTTCTCTTGGCAATTTCAAAACAGCGTAAAAATATAAAATACGTCTGCTTGGTCCCCAATTGACGTTGATAAACAACCCATTTCTGCAGGATCGCGTAACGAGAAAAAAGGCAACTTCGTCTCATACATAACACCTTAAACGCTTGTTTCTGTTTCTCGCATACCATTAGAAGGCTACGAGGCGCCCCTAAACCAATCGGCCGAGCTACACGGTGCCAATAAATTCTCAGCAAAACGTGGTCAGTTAAAGTGTCATCTTCGTTCGCGAACAGCTCCTTGAACCCGTACAGCGGCGGAGACGTAATTTGCGCGGCTCGATCACCATTACCAGGAATCATCAACGGTGTACGATCTGTTGGACGGTTTCGAGGGCTCGTTCTTGCACGACTCGGTCCGTTATTCAACGAGGAGACGCGTATCGGCTTATGTGCCCGATAGTCGGAATCATTTACGATCACTTTGTAGGCCAAGAATTCAGTCGTTACGCGGTTGGTAAACGCGCAGCTCACAGCGTGGATACTGTCAACAATTTAGCGACGCTTAACGAGCCGCGGTAATTAGCACTCTGTCTTGACGGTAATGAAGTCGTTTGAATGTGGCGTCCTACGTGCGCCATCATCCTATCGTTCATAGGGTAAACGCGTGCAAGTGTGCACGAACCAGCTGCACGTCCGTGCCATTCCCGATCGGCTCCCTGCCACGCCACTCCTCTTTTTATTATTATTATTTCGTCTTTATGGGTCGCGCCACGGTAGCTCGTCGACGTGCGCAAACGTTACGATACTTGGGAACCTCGTCCAGCCTGGAATTTCTCGTTAACGCACACCGTATTTTCACGGACTTTCCGTTCGCGTCTTTTTGGTCCCTGGCTCTTATACGCTTATAATACGAAATATAAAGCAAAAATGAGAACACGCGCTAAACCAAGCGACAACGCGAAAGATGCTGTGAAGACAGAAGGCGAAGGTCGAGAATTTGCAGAAACTCGTACGTGAAAGTGACAACATTCTGTGGAGATTGTACTAGCAATTACCTTAATATTCCTTGCCGTGTCTCAATACGGTCTAATGTACTCATGAAATCATTTTGAAAATTTTCAGGAATAAAATTACTACGTTTTTATCTACCACCAATCCGGTTTGTTTGTTACTTTTTCTTTTAAAATGAAGTATTAAAAATAAAATAAAATATTCAAAAATAAGAATAATCTTAGGATGTGCAAGCGTTTATACGCACTTTGAAACATTTATCTGGGAAACAAAACGGAAATGAAAAGCTCGGTGACCGCCATGGCAGTGAATATGTCGAATTGGAGACCGTAAAGAATGGAACGGAATGATGATACACAGGTATGGCTCCTTAAGTTTCGAAGAAGGTTTATTTGAAATTTGTTGGTTTATGTTCGTCAAAACCTACTATGGTAGAGAAGTTTTATGAGTGGAATTATTTAGGCATTGATGGCGGTGAATAGTCGTAAAAGAGTTTAGCGACGTTGAGACTTTGATGGCGTGATATTTTTAATTGAAAGCTGAAAAACGATATTTAGAATCGAGTGAAGGTTTCTTTGAAATTTGTTGCCTTATACTTCTTCGAAGTCAGGGTTTATGAGAGGAATGATTTAGGTATCGATGGCGGTGAACAGAGGAGTTTGGCTATGTTGAGAGTTTGATGACGTATTTTTGAAATTCGAAGCTGGAAAATGATGTTCAGAATTGAGCGAAGGGCGACATAATTAAATAGGTTTTATGGTCGCAATCGTGTGATGTTTTAACAGTATATCATTTACAATATGAATAGAAGTGAACATTTCTAACTATTTAATACCAGAAATACCAAAGTTCTTTTCCACTGGTAATCTTTTTAAGTATAGGTATTCTTTCTATATCTTAAGAACCATCGTTCTTTCTTATCTTTAAAACTTGCCTTTCTTTCGAGCTAAAACTTGTAGATAATTACATATTAGAGAAAATAATATCTAACTGCTGCTAATTTTTTGATAGATCAATGTGACTGATCTTTCTAGCGTTAATTATATATCTGGCTCAATTTTTCATATTTCGTATAGGTATCCGACGGCAGGATTAAGATTGTAATTAATAATTCATGCTGGAACAAATTGATAATATCTCATTTATATATATGTTAGTATCGCCCATGTCGCTATGTAATGATGAATGCTTCAACTAATCTGTCACCTATGAGTTGTAAGTTTAAGAATGTAGGTTACCTTTAAATAACATCAGAACCGCATTACCATCGCATATGTTATAGGCACTGTATCGGATTTATGGATGATTATTAAAAAATTAATATAAAATTGAAAAGTGAAAGCGTGGAACAATGTCAAACGAAGAATACTAGAGAAAAGGTCAACTCGTCTCGTGAAACTCACACTGATATACAGGGTTATTCTAAAGTAACCTCGTCAAATTTATGCAACATTTAAAATTAAATAAAAGGTTCTTTTAAGTGATATAACAAGTCTAGAAATTTTATCATCCCATGAGAAAGAGCAGAAGTTGAAGGATATTTCTCTAATTTACGGCTAACATAGCTTCGAAATTTTCACTCTTAACTTTTTATTTCTACGATCAATCTCTCGTCTTTCTTTTATACTACATTTCATATTTCATATTTTCTCTACTTTATACTTCACAGTATACAATACAATTTATCTCAACTTATCGTAACATTATCATCTTAAATTACGACGATTAATAACACATACCAGCAAATATTCTCGTGAGTTTAATTTATCAAACCAACGAAAATGCAAATAAAATTATTACCTCACCCTCAGCGTAAACGCATCTATTTTAAACGACGTATCAATATATTTTAATATACTATTTAGAAATTATTGTAAAAAGACCTCAAGTGCTATATTTTAATATAAGAGTTTCAAACGAGAAGAGTAATTCAATTAAATTAAAATTAAATAAAATTAAGGTAGAAATTCGAACGAGACAAACATTCGCTCTAAACTCTAAACAGTCTCAGCCATGGAAAACTGAGACCAACGTGTTCGTCCACTGAAACCACCCTGTAGATCGCAATTAGGCGTACTATTCTCGCGGCACGTCTCGTGAAACCGATAATTATCGATCCTATGGCGGTTCGAGAGGCGGCCTCGTGGCACCACGCGAATCTCGCATAGCTCGTAATTTCCCGTAAGAAGACGTTAATACGACGAGGCGTAAGGTTATTAACTCGACGCCTACACGATCCTCCGCGCATTTTTTCCATCTCTGCGGCTCGTGCGCGATCTCGCTCTTATGTTCGATTGCGTTTGATACACGCACGCCCTTGGCACCCCCGCAACGCGCGCACGAAATCGCAGAGAAATCGACTAGTGTCTCTGATTGACGTTAAATTTATGTTAAGGAAACGCCATGTTTCACGTGGTGCGGGGGATTACTCTCGCGATAAAGTACCTGGAACGCGGCGTTTGCAACTGTTGGATCGCTGACAGCCTAGCAGAAGATGTTGTTGATGCCTAGTTTGGCGGAGTCCTGCTCGAGGTTTTGCTCGTTTAAGGGTTTAGCTGGATTTATGTTAGGGAGTTGCGTTCTTTGTGTGTTTACACGAAGGAATGCTCCGCTCTGAGATATTGCATCCCGGCGCAATTTGTATTCCGTTGTAACTTCTGCTGAGTTTACCCTCTTTAAATGATGATGCTCCCGTGATGGTAGATTTTTTTAATTTAGTAATGTGTTCGTGCAGTTAAGAGAAAGCAAAACGTAAATTGAAATGATCTTTTTCCATGTTAGTTTCATAGCCAGATTTTATTTCTCGTGTAATTAGAACCTTGTTGAAATCGCCGTCCAGTAGGTAAGAGTAATGTGTTATGTTTAAACATATAGAAATTTCTGAAAGGAATTTCCTATGTAATTATGGAATCTGTTGTACAGTTCTAATTGTAGGAGAAAGATTGAGTAAATAAATACATGATTTAGCTACTTTTATAAATGTACTTAATTTTATTTTATAATTTCTTAGCACTGCCTAGTATTTTTTTTAACAACATTGCTATCTTTTGAAAGATCTAACGAACTGTAATAAAATAATGTAATCTTTAATTTAGATGTTAGACTCGTGAGGAAGAATGTCACGACAAAATTTAGGTATATTAGGCCAGAGCTGATATATATTTTTCATTTTTTCTTATAAGCATGCAAGTTTAAGATTCCCGAGAAAAGATTCCACAGAGAAGATTTTATCTTTTTCTTTCCCTTGGAGCTTTCAATCTCAAATCTAATCAGATTCCTTTTCACCTCTTCCATTGCATATTATATTTGTAACAAATTTACAATCTGTTGTATCTTCGCGATAAATCATAATTGATACAAACATAATACATCAAGTAATTAAAAGATGAATATATTTCTGACCGGGCAGCGTGATCTCTGTTCAAATGTCCCATCAATTATATCGAAGATCTGCATGATCTTCTAATCTACCTTCTGTATCTAATGATATAAATCGTTCGAGTTCTCGTGTGCCATTATATTTTTCTAATAACCTTTTCTACTGCATATTGAGTTAATTCATTAACTCTTGTAAATATTAACATTCGTCGCAATTTCTCCTCCGACTCTAACTACTCACAAATCCCCTCTTATAATGTCATTTATTACACCATAAACCTTAACGTTATCGCATAAACTCGAGCTTGTTGGCCAAGTTCGACTTTACCTCTTTCTAATTCAATGTTACAGCCGACTGTCTGCTTTTCGATGGACAAGATAATCGCGTTCAATTCGATGTACTCTTATTCTCATTGTCCGATTCTATATCTTGTCGAAATGTTTCTGCCACTCTCAGCACGATAACGTAGCTGTAAGAATCTTAATTACAGGCTCGTTAGTAGAGTATATGGTACACGATAACACAGAAATATACGCGATTCTTAGATCCGGTTAAACTTTTTAATTTCGCGAAAATTTCCACGTAAACAACAATATTGTTCGTTGGCTTGTTAGATAGCGCGAAACCGATTTGATATACGGTGTTAACCACAATGATCGAGCGACGATATTAACACGATCGAGAGACGATATTAACGCGATCGAGATAAAACCGTTCGACGAATAAATTTCCAATCGAGACTAATGGCCACGTGCATTAGCATTCTGCGTCGTTTATACTTCATCCAGCCGATATTTCCACGACATATAACGATTATCCGTAACTGACAGCGAATTAATCGCAATTAGTTTTACACCTTCGTAATGACATTTCCGATCGGCCAGCCTTTAATACTAATTTGAATAGAATCATTCGTTGCTCACAGAATCTTCCATCCACGGTTTGCATCGAAACAGGTTTTTAATCGAACGACCTTTCTTGGTGGATTTGTTTGGGAAAAAATACAGTAATTCATAAAAGTATACGAAAAGTTATAGAAATCCTTTTCTAGATACATTGTGCGCATTATACAAAATTTTGCGTAGATTCGTTAGTATCATAATGTATGACGACTATCGCGATTGTATTTGAATAGTTTTTGATTAGTATATTCGTGCAGACCAGTCTCTGGGTTGTAGTTGGGTTTTATCGACAATGAACGCTGTTCGAATGGAAATAAAAGCGAGGATTATTAGTTACTTTTTAATTATCATTATTTCCAATTTTAATTTGTATACTTTGTATTTGTTGTGCACCAATTTAATATATTCGTGGATTAAATTTGTAATAAATAATTGTAGCTTAATTAGTTTCTGTACCGTTAATAATGTCAGAAGGTATTTAATGTGTGACGTTAAGTAGCTTCATAAAATGAAAGAAGAGCGAATATTAATTAAATATACCGTTAAATATACCGAAGTAAAAAGTTTTTAATATTAAGCTGTACCTACTTTCATAGAACGATGGAAGGGAGAATGTTAATTACGTCTAAATTGTTTTGTTCTACTGATTACGATCGTAAACTGTATTTGCGTACAGTATATCATACATAATGGATTTGCATATCTTTCTCGCATAAGATTTCATTTTTCCCGTTTCTAAAGATTATTTATAGGAAAATAGCATACACAGAATCTCATACTTCAGTCCAATAACATTTTCAAATAAAATTACGTCTATCGATATACAAGGATAGTTTATATTGCTTATATTAAAAATATTATCATATATTATACATCAACTCAGATATTTTTTTACAGATGTAAATTCAATCTAATCTTCTTCAAGTTATACAAATTACGAAAAATAATCAACGATTCTCATTAAAATTGCGTGATAGACATAAACATTTATTGCCTATACGTACATGTATTTCCAACAAACTTCATGCCTAGCACGATCGTCTGTAATATTTGTTTTTTCTAATTCTTCTTCCTCTACTACTATTAACTGACATTATCACCAATTACGATCACCAATTTATTCCAATAGCGTACCTAGATAGAACCACTCTCTTCTCCACTCACCTTCTCCAACAACAACCAACATCATCCATCTATACTCTATCACATGACTACCTCCATTTAAACGAGCTAGAATTCGCACAACCAGTGTATCGATCGTTTGGTTCTCTCGGAACGCACCACCATTTCTTCGACGATGGATCATCCTCGAGATAGCGTTTCGCATCTACAACCACCTCCTTACCAACTGCGCTATTACCACACATTTTTTGCGGAGCAGGAATTAATTACTCGCTATAATTACTACTGCGTGGGCGGGCATGAAAAACGAGAAATGGTAGAACTGCTACACAGTTTTCCGTGGTATCGATTCTAACTTGCGTTCCATCGTATCAGATTATTTGAAAACTTCGTAGTATCTTTTGAGATTAGAAAAGCTTATTTTCTACGATTAGATCTTAGCAATAATCTTTGTCCCCATCTTTCTTATTCATTGGCCCCATCGTTCAATCCGATCTTTATCAGGCGAGAAAATAAATAATCCAAGTACTTTGCAAAAGTTACTTCGAGTGTTTCAGAAAATTATCATCGTAACGTGAGATGACGTTATTTAAGCGAGAAGAATATTTCAGTCGAATTTACCTGGTCATTCGCCAAATTCGGTTACAAGAAACTCATAGACGATCTGCGTTTGAAAATAGATTGCTTCTAGTTTCAACATATATTTTCAGATTTGTTTTTAACTTCATCAACGATCTAACTAATTCTATTTTATTGGGTTGGCAACTAAATTTTATCAGTACCCAATACTCTATGTAATCATGATGACCAAGTCTCACAACAAGACTAATGGAATTTTAGAATATTTCGTTCAACACACATGATATACTCACAAACGACGTCTACAAGTGTTCGAACAGTCCTTTCTACCTGATGCCGTGGACAAACTTTTCAATCAACCGAATATTTCATACTTTTCCCACGCGTGGATCGCCTTGGTCGAGGGAAGTTGTCGTTTCGATCCGCTGGAAGAGCCTGCTCCCAGGACCGGTTCGATCGCGATCGATAAATCGGATCGCTTATTCGTGTTTGGTCGTGCACGCACTGTTCGATTCGCGAATTCGTATCTTTCCAGTAGATTCCTGTCCCTTCCAGCGACACGGCCGTCTCTAATCGCGAACGATCTCGCTGATCGATCTCGCCGACCCATCGTGTCTCACCGCGTGGAACATAATTATTGGCCAGCGGAGATAAGAGCGCGATGAGACTCAAGATCGGCTGATAGACTCGTGAACCGATTAGATAGAATCGGGGAACTGGATCTTCGTCGGATGAAGAAAAAATTCCGATGATGCTTCTGTGGTTATATCTTCGGATTTCCTTGGTGGTTCTTGGCCAGCGTTTAGCGAGGCGTGGCGATCGATTGGTCGGACTTCACGGCGTAGGCGCGAATTTGATGACTTTATCGAAGGTTGGAGAAACGTGAGTGTATTTTTTCAAATTATTAATAACATCGACTACGAGCAACGTGGAAAATAACGTTTCCAGTTTATTTGTGATAGTGGTTCGTATTGCTTTCAGCGGTATTGAAGATATTAAATTCTGACTTGCTTTATCCTCTACATTATTTGTTGTATCTTGTAAATACTCATTTGTGGTTAGAGAGGATCTCGGTATTTGTTTAAGATTTCCAGATATTTTTTTATGTATCATGTTATTTCCTACCTCTTGAAAGGTACATAAATGTTCATAATGTTACGAACATTGCTTCTGTAAAACCTAATTTAGAAATAGGATTGTTCATGTTGCATTATTTTGAGTAATAACATTTTAGAAGTAGAGAGAGATCGTTTGTCTTGTTATAAGTTAAATATTACCTAATTACACGGATTCGACCGTTAAAATTGAAAAAATTGTAAGAAGTAAAGTCGATCAGCTCGACAAATGCTTTTGATTAAAAGGCGCAAACATTTCAGTGTCCTGAAGATGCGTTAATTTTGTTTATAGATCCAATAAGCTGGTGATAATTAATAATTGGCGCAATGAAGTTCAAACTTCAAGGGCTATTAATTTTTTTTCTTTTACCATAATTTATAGAGCTTTAAATATTGCTTGCTACGAATCGATACATTTAATAATCGAAACTCGATATAAAATTGTCCGCAGCGAAAGCTGGTTCGCAAACTTCCTTTCATATCGGTACTGCAATGATGTACGCGTGCCTTTCTTTTTCAAGTTGAAGCAGATAAACCGACGATTATCATTCTTCTCATATGGCAATAAAGTTTGATCAGCGAGCCGTGAGAAAAGGAAATTTCCAAGCCAGTAGTCTGCTACATCTCGACTGGATGCTTTAATCTTTCGAGATAACAATCGAACTTCCATCAGCGGTGTATCGTGGCCCGATTCGCGCGAAAGACGATTCGATCGACGATAGAAATACACGATAGAGAAGAGAGATTGGCAGGGTAAGAGAGATCAGCCAGCTGCAGATAGCAGTAAAAGTGATTACTCCTGTGAGCCAGATGAGGTGAGGGAAAGGGTAAAATAAGAACATGATAAAATATAGTTACGATTCAAGATTTAAGAGAAACGAAAGCCATATAAAATAAGGTCACCGTGTAATTATGATTAAAAAGTGAAATAAGGAATCTGCGGAATATAAATATTAATAAAAATGAGACTCGAAGGTTATTAAAAATTATTACAAAATTATTATGGAAATATAATAATTATAGTGTAATTATAACGTTTATATTGCTGTACAATTTTGGTAACAATAAATTACAGTTGAATGATACAAATAACATAAGAACAGTGTAAAAATATAAAACAGAATCGCTGTTTAATTAAAACTAAAAAGTCGTAAAAATAAAAAAAACGTCCATAAAATAAGAGTTTAAAAAGTATAGGGAAAGATGATTTAAAATAATTATAAGAACATAAGAGTATAAGTGGCATTCCTTCGTAATAATGGTGAGATGACATAAGTAGCACAATAAGAAGATGAAAAATTCAGAGAGCGAAAGAAAAAATTCGCTCTGTAAGAAAATAAATGGTATCTGAAATCTTGAGAATATGATATTAGACAAGTTTCTTGAAACCATTAAGTAAATGGGATGAAGGGAGAAAAGGAAGCAAGAGAGAATAAAGCAGAAGTAGACTACAAAAAACATATCACTATTCAAGAGGGCTTAAAGAAAGAGGCTAAGTAAAAAAGTGAGAAACGAACAAAACGAAAGGGCGAGGAAGAATAAAGTGAGAAGTACGATTGAAGTTAAGATAACGAAAGTTTCAGGGGCAGCGAAGGCGAAACACATCGTGAAGTACAGAATGAAATAAAAGATCTGAAGAAGAAGATAGGATAGGAAGGTTAGAAGAGATAAACGACGTGAATATTGAATTGCCAAGTAGAATTTGAATCTCAAGAACAAACATCCATTGAAACACAAGGCAAATGGATACAACGGAAAATATGATGAATAACAAATGTAATTAGATCTTGAGTAACAATTATATATACACGTACATCTACGAAAATTGTATCGCTTGTATGTAATAAAGTAATTCGTAATAATATTCATGCAAATAAATCAAATAAAAATATAACGAATTAGTGGCGAAAGGGTATATCCCTATAATTGAATATACAATGGCAAATAATTATAATCAATGTAAAAACTCCAGACCGAATGTATAAAAATCAAAGTTAACCGAATTAATTTCTACGACATGTAAAAAGGCGTATAACTTCATTGGAAGGGACCTTCGTCCCTATCCCCACCCCAGCAGAAAAACAGCTCTCAAAAGGACCGCCTCTGAGGTTCGCTCGCCCTATGAAACTCGTTCCTCGACAAGCTGTACCGTTAATACCAAGGACACGGGGGATGAAGACCCACGAGCAATTTAGCAAATTGAACGTCGTAAGAGGTATATTATGGAAGCTGCAACGAAGTTCAGAGTGCGAAACGATGAATGGGACGCAGCATGAAGTGGCGTCCCAAAATAAACCGATGGAAAAAAGAGGAAAGGGAGAATCAAGGACAAGAAGAAAGAAGACGATGAAGAAGAAGTCTCGGAAGAAGACGAAGACGAAAGAGAACACAGGCAGCCAGGCGAATAGATGCACGAACGAGGAGGAAGACAAGGAAGAAATGTAAGGGAAGAAAAGGACGATGTAGAAGTCAGTGGCGAAGTGATGCGGAGGAGAAGAAAGGGAAGGGAAGATCGCGTAGGCCTGGTCTCTCGGGGTGAACGCACGATTATGTGATCACTCGAGGATGCACTGGTTCTTTTTATCCCTCTCACAAAACTAGTTTACACCGAGAGAACGGAGAACGAACCGGGAGGGAGCTTGTGGCTGGAAAGAAGAAGGCGAAAGAAGAAAGAGCTGGATTCAAGCGTAGAAGAAGGAAGGAAGAAGCCAAGGATCTCTGTGTCGACAGCCGATCTGATTGGATTTATCAGAGGCAAATGCGTTCGGCCGAGGCTGTGTAACCTTTTTTTCACCTTGGCAAGATTAAATCGAATGCCCTCGGGGACCTGTGTCGCTGCTCGACACGACCGTGCGTCTCTCCGAAAGGATTAGGAGAGCATCGATTATTGACACGAAACACGCCGCGTTTCATAATCTTCCTTAAATGTGCAGGAAAAACTTAATTGCAATTCCACCAACCGTGACAACGATATCTGATATCTTAATCGAGGACGAGACACGGTATTCTGTATGCGTTCAATTACTTTTTAAATGGACTCCTTTGACAATCTTGCTACCACGATACTGCAGGATATTAATTTTCGTTTGTCGACTGTTGGCGTTGTACGTTGTCTCCTTTTTCTTGTTATCGATTTGTTGTATAGAGAGATGGTACGATGTTCGCTTTTATTCAGTCAGATAGAATCCAGATCGACAATTTCTGCGAACCAATGAAATATTCGCGAATTCGATACAACGTTCCATTGCATCGGGAATGTTTGCGTTTCTCACGCTATCCAATAGTTTCCACGAATGAGCAGAGTGGGTATAATTTAGTGTTCGGTTTTCTAAACAAGTTGGACTATTCTACGAAGGAACGAGTTTCTGCGAAATAGCATGGGGTAAAGTTAATAAGCATATCGCTACAATGTTGTTATTTTTTATTAGTACATTCATTTTGCCATAGAATTATCCAAGTGCTGACAAATATTAGTTAAATATTACGTTATAATTATTATATTTCACTTTTCACTACCCCAACGAATCTATCAAATATTCACTTATCCTATGATTATTGAAGTTAAAGAAACCAAGCTGTCAATTATATCTTCTACTCTTACTTTGAGATACTGACATTGTATAATAACATCTCTGTCGAGCTTATCTTACTTGAAACTATTATTTCCAAGTTAAACCAACTATAATATCACCAATTTCATACGGCAAAGCTGCATTCGAGTTCCTTAATAATTACAAATAATCCTGTAGAAGATCGGTATTCCTGGACCAGGGGCGTATTTTCAAACTGGTGATGCGTTGAAATCACTAGCTTGGAGCGAGCGTGGAACAAAATGGTGTCTTTGGCGGGTATCCGTCATCGCGAGGCTGACGGCCACGCGGACAACACAACAGCAATTTTTTTCTCGTCGCCGACGTTCCACGGAAACCTGTTCATCATGTCGTGGATCTCGTCGATATATTGCCTCTCTAGGCCTAGCCTCCTCAGACGAGAGGAGAACGGCGCATTTAATTAGCCCGGCGGAGCCACCAACGGCAGGATGTTTGAAATTATGAATCGCGCTTTGATTATACGAGTTCCAAGAGAAAAAGGGCCGACTTGCGTTCAAGATTATTTTCTGCACTGGGATAACCGGCGTATGTACTTTTTCCATAACGATAGATGATTGAAGTTTTATAATATCCGCGCTGTTCGTGGATTAGAAGCTAAAAGTCTGAAGGAAAGGCCCTTAGTGTTACGATCCTCCGCGTCTTTTTACTGTTTCCTATTTTGTCTGAGATTGCTACTTTTTATGAAATCGTTGCGATAGAGCGTTCTACTGATTATTTGGAATTTGTTGCGCTTCTAATCGAAGTTGTGAAATTAGAAAGATTGCGTTCCGTGGACGAGACGGGAAAAACTGTTAGATACTAACCGGCCAGGTTTTTTGAATGTATCGAACGTTTTTCAAGTATGAAGCTTTTTCTAGAAGAAATACACGTCGAATTTTAATTGCACGTTGAAGGCTGATTAATTCGATACTAATTTGGATATCAAATTCATAAATGAAGCCTACGATGCTGTTTTTCCGCAGATTTTTATAACGAGACATTTATTTCGTACTTTCGTTTATGCGACAGATGTGATATCGATTCCCTCGTTGTAGATGGTTGTAAAGTGTAGCATAAAATTACCAATATCTTAGCAAAAACTACTTCTATACCGCTAACACAATAATATTAGTCTAATATCTCAATCTGACGACTTTTTCCCAACTATAATTGACGAGTAGACTGCTGATATTGAATCATTTGTAATACAGAAAGGTGCAAAAACGCACAAAACCTATGTAACATACACAAATATAAAAGATATCCAGTTCTTAGTAGATGAAAGAAATTTCTACATTGATTCCACTTCTTTGCTACTTTTTATGAACGTATAAAATGAGAATCTATAGCTCCAATTCGGTGCTGTCTCTGCTGTTCGCAAATTTCCAATCATCCTTCCAGCAAATACTACCTTTCACTCACTACTTAACGCATCTACAAACCGCGTACGATTCCAGCTAGAGAGATGCATGCTAACCAAGTTCTGATCGCGCTGGAACCGGCTCGCGATAAAAGCAAGCGCCGGATCGGTAACGTTTCGTCGGAAGCGGTTCTAGAAAGGCGTCCGCAACGATGAGAAATACATGGGCACAGTACGTGGTAATAGGCAGGTAATTCCATTAGAATACGTTACGGTGTCTAGATGGAACGAAGAAGAACGCAGACGTTTAGAAGGACTGATAAAGAAAGAGCAAAGAAATAGAGAGAGAGAGAGAGAGGGAAAGCATGTTTCTGCCGGGAGAGAAGAAGGAACCGTGCACACGAATGGAGAGAAGATGGGCGCAGTAGAGGGAGGCAAGAAGAGAAAAAAGGATCGAGGCACCCCCTGGGGAGCCGAGAAGCCACCCAAGAAGCAAACTCTCCGATAACTTGTAGGACATACCGCGGCTTTGCTATTCAAGCTTCGCCAAGTAATACCATAAATATTCCTGGCCGTATGCCAGGATCCATGCTGCTGCAGAGAGCTCGATATGCGACGGCCAAAGAGAAAACGATAGACGAATAGAAGGATGCTGAGAGGAGGCGGCCGGCAGGGATGGAAGTGGATCTGTGGCTGTGGCAAGAGGCCGTGGAATTATGCAAGAAAGCTTTTTCAACGATCGCGAAACGAGGATACACCGACGTTGGAAATATTTATGGGATGAAATATGGTAAACGGGCCGACCGACACCAACCGAGGTAAAATAGTGTTTCGAACCGAACGGACATGGAGTTCGGAAAACTCGTGTCTCGTTCGTTCTTTTGTTCGTTCCTTCGGAATACGGGCTAACGTTATTTCCGATCAAATGAGCCTTTTCGCAAAGTATACTGTGAACTGCAATCGAGGATTTTTATATCAGAAGTGCTTGTTTTAGACATAGCAGACGCTTGGCGAATTTTCAAGCATTAGTCCTTTAATTTGACGTTGGCTTTCGATATTCGAAGCTGAAATGCCCATACTTTTTATCGAACTACTCGGATTCTCCATGAAGAAATTATTTTGTAGGAAATATTATACGTTATAAAAGAAATTAATTGTTATAATAATAATAAATTATTGTGTTATAGTTTTTTAAAAACCTGTGTTGTTAGTATTCTAGAGAAAGTAGATTTTCCACAGAAAATGAGTTCTTACCACGAACAATTTTATTGGTTAAGGATAAGATGATCATAAATGTTATCTTTTAATGTTACTGCTGTTTATAAGAAACACGACTTAGTTTAAGTATGTTTCTTCGTTCTATGTTATAGAAAATTCGATTTCTTTCGATAAGTTTAAATGTTACTATTAATTTCTTCATTACGTGTTTACCTCAACATTCCATGCAACAAAGCATAATATTCCAAAGGACGTGAAAGTTAAAAATATTTAATGAAAATAAAAATATTAGATTGAATTTAAGTTCACGATTGCTGTGAGAGGATTAAAAATCTTTTTATAAAAATATTTTCTAAGCTAGAGCGATGGAAATATAATTTCGTGACTCTAATTTGCTTGAAGCGCATTCTTGGCCCCCCTCGAAGATCGAGAACGATCGGCCAATAACGATAATTGTCTTTAATTACGGAAATAATTGCATCGATCCCGATCTATAACGGTTCACCGATGGAAGGTGTGTCTCTATACAGAAATAGCTCGTGCACTGTCAGCTGGTTTCGACCTTTCAAGGAGTCTCAATGGTGTTTAGGATACGGACAGCGATTTTAGATACCATTTTACTCACCATTTTACCATCATAGCATTATTTACGCGATAATAAAATTGTTCATAATGGTAATTGGCTGCAATTATGGATATTAATACTGAATACTAATACCATAAATTCTGAAATCCTAAAAGGAAGAATGTTTTTATGTTTCGTCGAAACTTTGAAACTTCTGAAACTCTCTTATCTTAAATGGTAATTTTATACTTTGTTAAAATTTTATAACTTTAAGGACATAGTTCGGATTAAAATTTCCAATAATCTGAAGTAAAATAGGAATTTTTAATGAAATACGTAAGTTATTAAATTATTAGGTTTTATATGACTTTATAGTGTTTTATAGAATGTTTGCTGTTACAAAATGAGGTTTTCTAGTGGCTGAGGGAGGTTTTTCTTCTACGTAATTAAAGTTTCAATGATTATGACCTATAAGTCGACAATAATATTAATGGGTGTCGACGAAAAAGGATTTACTACGAGTTTCTACTCTACTATGTCGCAATGGACGATTTACTATTTCATTCAAGTGACGATCAAGATCGATCGATTGTACAGGCAGCTTGCTTTTTGCATGTAATTACAATCCAATTAGCAATGCAAATGCGTAATTGTCAAGGAAGATAAATACAAAGCTTGGATAAATGCAAACGTTGGATAGGAATTTGCTTTTCCAAAATCTTTTAGAATTTCAAATAGAAGTTTATTAAAGCATTTGAGATAATACTTTCAGCTTCCCCCAACCTCCTACGATTTGTTTCTTTTGAAACAACAACTTTTACAATTTTCTGATTCTAAAAATATACGCTTCATTTATATTATAGTGAAAATGAAGATATATAAATAGTAGAATCGTTGACTATGAGCAAATCAGATTATTAACAAAATTATGTAACGCAAGAATCACTATCAACTAGCTCAATTACGTCACATTCTAATGTCAATGTCTCTTTTTTAAAAGATAAATCACATCAAACATTAAAACAGTTAAAATTTTTAAGACAAACCAATCTTCTGCAAAAATGATAAAACTCAATCTACGAGTTGCTAATTGCCTATTACAATAGCCGACGTGACATTAAGCATCTAATTAAAAAAATAAAAAAATACGTCCACACGAAATATCTAAATATAATAAACCTAAACCGAGCAAAAAGAACTGATAGCCGAATTTCAACGTGAACACGCCGCTTTGCAAAATTTCACTTAAATAAACAACGTAGAAATTTCCTCATAAATTCGTCAATTTCTTTTTATAACTTTTACAATTACTTGTTACTACGTAAACAACTAATTTAAATACCAACAAAAACATCACAGTAACGGTTCCAACGACGACTATGACTGTCAAATCGCAAGTACAGCGTGACGTTAATAATAAAAAAGGAAAAAAGTTTGCTATGGTTTTCCTTTAAAAGGGCGTGCAAGATCGGTCGATTACATCTTCGATGAAGCTGACCGCTCGTGTGAACGTGATCATTTTTCCGCGATCGTTGAAAAAAAAACGGGTAAACCGTTTCTTGCCACGGGCGTTTTTCAATCGTCGATTTCACGCGATGGAAATTGCCTGGTGAAGTATATCCGGGTTTTGTCGCGTTTCGGCTATTCTTTCCCAGGTTTCAGCGTAAAATCGCGATTTAGTTCTGGTTGTACTAGTAGTAGAGTCATCGTGTATTGAATGGTATTCTTAGAAGGTCATTCTCTGTTCCCGGGAAGCTGTTAAAGCAGAATCGTCACGGTCGCGTTTTTATTAATGAAGCCATTACGGAGCAAGGGACATCCCGTGGTCTTGCGATTTAATTTTCTTCGATATTAATTACCGTTCTTCTGCGCGATTTCTTTTTCGCGTGATCATCCATTTCGTGTGATTGCCTAACACTTAAAATACCGAAGGTTTCTTTTCTTTAATATATTCTTAATTTTCCTTTTTGCAGATATTTTCCTTATATCTCTCGATGTATTCTTAATTCTTTTAAGCATAAATGTTCTTGTATTTTAAAAGCGGTCACTGGAAAGTAACCAGCTGTTATTTTAGATAAAACATGAAAAAGATATTTGCCTTCCTTTGAAGATAAAAACTTGCAAATGGTTATAATCGTTGATGAAAATAAAAGTTTTCACGGATTTCTTAGTGCGTTAAAACAATGCAATTGATCTTTTTGGTATTAAGTATGTGTGATTGACAGTAAACACTAAATATATCTAGAAATTGGCAGCTATTTTCCATAAAAATTGCTAGTAATTCAGTTTGAAATGTAATTTATAATTATTACTATGTTTCTTTGTATAAAAATCCCATAGTCGGATAATGATAAGTGATAATAAAAGAAATTTATAAAACGCTTTTGATTTGGACTTTCGATCGTCACTTTCTCACCATTCCCTGAATCTTCTTCAAATGTGCACCTATCAGAGATTCGATATTTGTTATAAAAACAAATAACTAATAAACTATATATTTCGACAAATAGAGAACAGTGCTACATTGACAAGAGATAATGAAATACGAAAAGACTATTAAAACGACCAAATAAAATTTCGAAACTTGTTGCCATGTAATTAACAATATCAAATTAACTTTAGTTTCCTGTGTCTCAACCTTAGAAACCTTGTATCCCTTGCACAAGAATTGCTGCATAGAAACGAGAGGAAAAGCTCGAGGGGATCAGGTTGGCTGGAAATTAAAACGCGTCTCATAGAACCGCGCGTCATCGCGCTCGCTGCAAAGGAGACGTGAACGCACGGTAGGAAAAACGAGATATTTATCGGCGGCTGACCAGTGTTGAGGTCCTGTCGAGTCGTTCAATTTACAACAATTACAAAGCACAATGCAACAGAGCGGACCGTACGTTCACCGTTCGGTCGGATATTGCCTCTTCCATTACGGTAAGCGGACTTTAATCGTCGAGATTACCACAGGTTTCAGCCGTGCACGCTTTCTATCAGCGTTCTGTCCTGACCAGCCTTCCTCAAGGAATAAAAAAAAGGGCCCAATCGTGTGTCCATGTATTGGATATCCCTTGTTGAACCGGCAGCCAATTTTACGCTTTGCAAAACAATATTGTTGCTGAAACGACTGCTCGTTAAAGTAACGACAGCGTTAAGCGATCGGGCAACGATTGACGCGTCGACTGACTTTACCGCCGCTCGTGTAATTATCGATCCCTCGCATTGGGAAACGCTATAATTTCGCGACTTTTAATTTGCAATCGAGGAAGCGTTCAGTCGAAAAAATGTTCCACGGTAAATTAACACCTGGTTCATTTATCGGCTGCGTTCATTTTCACGTTATTTAAAAAACAAACGTATAGTATAGTTTATAGACGAATCGATGGATTAGCAGACGGTGATAATTGAGAGAGGCTAAATATCGTCTGAAGAATATCGGTTTTTTATAGATATTTACTTTACGTTTAACATAACGTTTTATCGTATAGATAATAAATACATAATAAAGATAACGTGCTGTTTGTTGGATTAAATTGGAAAGATAGACGTCTTGTGTGGAAAAAAGTATGATTTTTCATCAATAACGCTAGTTTCGTTTATTACGACAAATTGCAAAGGACGTTATTTCGATAATTCGATAGGAAATCTTTCCTTACAGAACATTTGTAGATTTCTTCTGTAAATTGTATTATTTGTAACATTACCTATGTACATTTCATTGATTCCAAATTTTATCAATACATTCATGACAGTTATGTCTGATTACAAAGCTGGTAAAAATCTCAAAATGATTTATTTAATATAGACGATATAGACGTAGAAATTTTCTGTGGTAGATGTTCCAATATTTTCGTGAGCCAGGATACGTGTTTTTAATTTAACATTTTCGTGTGAATTTCTATGTACATGCACGTAGTATAATTTATCAGTATTCGATATAACAAATCTATCGTACTAACAACACTATTTATTTACCTAGTTGTATGCCTGTGAAAAATTAATAAAACTAAATTATCCGTGATACAACATTTTTCCCTGACTACCCTACCTAAATAATTCGATATCTAATTTTTGCAATGAAAAATTTCACATTGTCCATATATACACAAGTATCTATATGGCAAGCGAGTGCAAATCTACATACCATGTTGAAGAAATCATGAAACGTGATAAAAGAAACGGACAATTTATACAAACAGTGATCTAAAAGTCTCGATCAAAGCTTCTGGCGAAATCACGTATACAATTATTAAATTTCATTATGGTACTCGTACTTCACTGGTCCGTCGTTCTAGCGTTAACAAATAAAAAGGAGCAAACATCACGACAATCCTATTTCATACACACATTCTTAAGTCTGCATCAATCAAACGCCCGCTTCTCTTCGAGATCGCTCACAGCTGCTGCAAATTTATTTCAACATTGTCTAGCGGTTCTAAAAAAAATCACATCACGAACCAGGCGAAAGAACGGCTAGTGGCACGTGTTGACCCTCTTTGTAACGAGTCTTATAACGACTCAGAGAAGGATCCAGTCTCGTGAGTAGATCGCGAACAACCGGCAACGCTACCGAAAACACGTTTCCACAGAGGTGTTCGTTTCGCAAACGGCGTTCGATCCCGCCAGAATGCCGGCCGATCGTGCACAGGTCTCGCCGGTTATTCAGATCACCCTATGAATGGAGATGAAATAGCAGGCCGTGCGCGGTATACGTTCACGAAGGCGCACTACGCGGTCGCTCGTGCACCCGACAGGTACTTATTGATGGAGATAAGCCCATTGGTTTCCGAGTGGTGCGTTGTTGCCTCACCACGGCTGCGGCCGAGGTAAATAAGGAGTGGGCCCAGCATGAGGCCCAACGATCGTGGCCTGGTCCGCCTAACAGGGGTTAGGTCGTCTCATAATCGTTCCTTCGGCTGACCGCTGCCTCGTCGTGTCGCGATTAGGCAACGCCAATTATCGATCGTTGTCGCTTGACGCGATTAATCGAACCCATTCGGGAGCGATCGTGAGGTTGAGGGGCCGAGGTTTGCCGGCGCAGTCGAAAGTTTTGCTCGATAGATCATTTGGTTCGTCGATTCCTTGTTGTTGAAGATCTTTCTCTCGAGTTCGTGGGTGGTTCGCGTTAGGTTTGGTAGATTTTATAAATTCGATGTCGCAGATCTACATGTTGGATTGTTCGGTAAAAGAACTGGTCGGAGAATTGAGATTGCACGCACGTGCGATCATAGCGATTGGAGATCGATCGGAAGGAATTCCTGAGAAATTGGCGATATCGACATCCAGTGAACTTTCGAAGATTACTCGAAGAAATTATTTATTTGTTGACTGGGGAATTTGATGTTTCGCTCTTTGATAGCAGCATTGTTTGGATTTTGCTGGATTAAAAGTTTCGAAATGGTTGAGATTGTGCGTATGTATGATCAGAGTGATTGTATAATTTAACTTTGAAAATAGATTTAGGAAATTGATGTGTGTGTGAATAAAGCTTCAAATACGAAGATGTTAATCGAATGATAATATTTGATGGTGGATATTGGGTATTGCGATAGAAGAATCGTTCTGATATTGCCATGTTGAGAGATTGTCAAGGCTGCATGCGTGATTAAAATGATTGCATATTTTAATCGAAATGAATTTTTAAGGACAAGGCGAGAAAATTGATATCCAATGAAGTTTGAAAAATGAAGTTATTAAACGGACTTTGCTTGAAATAAATTCAAGGTTGTGGTTTAAGTAAAAGTTGTTTCCGAGAGATTGCAGCGTTTCTTTGAAAGATTGCGCCATTTATCATCGGGATACTATACATTAAATTTTGTTCGTTTCCAATATGTTTAATATTGGATATAATAGTGACAAATTTCACTATAAAAATTGAGTCAAAGATAGATTCTTCAAACATTTAATCTTTCGTTATATAAGATTTTCATGGTAGAATGTTTCCACTTAAATTGTATTTTTTGCAATATATTTAAACAATGTTAGAATTATTGAAGAATGAGTGAAAGGTGTGCATGTGTATTTGAACAAAAGCGCAGAAAAATTGGTTGAAGTGCTGAATGTTTTATTATTTGATTAACCGATTATTTGATTAATGAAAGAAAAATGATATACGAAAGAATTGAAATTTATATTCTCTGTCATATTAATAAATCGGTACACTACGTGCATGATATTTGTGTCATAGTTGAATTCACAGCTGTCTAGTTCTGGAATTTTTCTGCATACATTATGCACGTACTGCGTATGTATGAACATATAACTTGTTCTTGAATTATAAATACAGATCTTACAGTCTAGCATAGCTGTACCTGAATCACAATATAAGAATATGAAATTTGACTATGTATACGAAACCTACCTCCTGCATAATGCTCCAAAATCTTTTCAGTATTCTCTTCGTAACGATCAAATAAAAATTTATATTTACTTTACTAAAAATCACGTAAATATTGGTTTAAAACAATAAAGATAGCATATATAATTTGAACGCGATGAAATTTGTAAAATGGTATTCAAAACAGAGATACATATTTCATAAAAACCACAGTTTCACAAATTGAAAAATTAATTTAATTTTCCTACATTTTGTTGGCATTTTTAAGGTTACTTTTTTGACAATTTTCGTTAAACTGCCTTCCTTGTAAAATTTAAAAACCAGTTGAATTTTGTCATCTTTATTATTTCAATTATCATAAATTTATACTTTATATGACTGTTATCGAATACCATTTGCATCTGTCCATTACTGACGATAGGTATGTCAACGTTAGATCGAATCTAAAGGATACCAAGATCAATAATGATATAAACGCCTTCGTATCGAAAGCTGACTCAAGTATCCATATTGGCTCGATTTTTTAACCATCATCTTGCTTATTCTTCTCCGTGAATAATTGTTACAAGATCGAAACAATTTGTTCCACTCGAGGATTACGATTACGACCACTTGGTTGCATAATGTTGTATGCAAATGACACAGTACTATTTTTTCCCACCTTAATACCTTTGCGTCTGTCCAGATCATTGGTTACAACGTATAAGCTGTGATTGAACGTTGCCAACGACATGAGATGGAGATATTGGCGAAGATATGACGTGCTTTGAGTTTCGATCATACGATAGCCAGGTATTCAGTCTCGAGGAATACTCGAGACTTAGAACGAAAGCATTCGATTCTTTCCCAGTGAATTAGATCACTGAATATTACAGTATAAAAATTATGTGAGTCAGCTAAACTTCAACATCTTAACATTCAATCTTGAACTTTGCACACATTAGCCAAACCTATTATACATTACGAGATATCTTTAGCTTTTAATACAATGACGAGAGAATGAGAAGATATCGTGTACTTTATGTCTAGCAAGAAAAATATCAAAAATCTAAAATCTAAAAAAACACACACATGATTCAAATAACCGTATGGCAAAGATTGAGTGGAGTATAGAGATGTTTAATATAATAAACTAGAAAATAACTTGCAAAAATATAAGATACGTACATTACTGAATTACTGAATTAATTAACCTTAGCCGAACGAACTATTTTTCTTTTGATCAGAAGGCATCACGTTTTCGTAGAAAACTATGTCCGTCGAACGTGTTAAATTATCTGTTTTTAAATGCTTTTAAATCGCTTAAAAATTGCTTATAACTAAATTTGGCGGTTATTCAACGAACAATACAGTAATTCAAACAACCATATCTTCCTCTTTACCTCTCTAAGATCGCTTTGCTGATTCTTTTTTATTAAAAATGAAGAAGAAAACGAAGAAATAAAAATACCAACAAGCTTCATACCATACTTGAACGAGATAGCAGCGGTTTTAGTAGACGCCAACCTCAGGATAAATTCTCGTAGCAATGTTTATCGCTATATTATATTCTTTCTTGACGTCGCCGGCCGCAGCGAAGCGTGTAACAGGTATAAAGAGAATCGTTTGCCGTGTTTTTACGAGATCGTTCGACAATTTGAGGCAATATAAAACACCGTGTGCAGCCGCGTTACTCTTCCTCTCCTTGCCAGTTGGAGAAAATTTGCCAGCCACGGTAGATTTTCCGCGCGAAGCCGTTCGATTGAAATCGACCGTAACTACCGCGAGTCGAGAGTGAATCCTTTAGGCCTCGTGGAAATTTACATGAATGCAGGCTAAAATACGCGCGACATTTGAATACGAACGTCGAGCTTGTGGCCGATTTTTGCGGTAACCGACCAGGGAATTGTTATTACGGTAAATTGTGATACCGCCGAGATTTTTGCTCTCGTTGTGAAATCGAAGATTTCACGGGCGGACGCAGGAATGTTTCAGTTCTTGCAACAGAAAGATGCTACGGTGTAAAGCGTGTTTTCCTAACAATGTGTGTTATGTATTTTGTTGTGCAGGTTATTGGGGGGAATAAATCATTTTTGAGGTAGGATCTCTTTAATGATAATATGCTTCGTACTGTTTACAGGTTATAAAGATAAGAATCAATATAATCTTCAAGCTTCTTAATATTCAAAAAGTTAAAAATTATCAAGAAAGAAATACTTTTATTTTCAGACATTTTTAGTCTCATTATTCCATTCCTATGCTCACCGATAAACGTCGGATATTTATGCAAATTCATACTCTCATGAATATAATTAGAGAAAAAAAGGAAGACCGAATTGAGAATTGTTTTACCCATGAAATATTATAACGAACACTATGTATTGCATATTTTATAGTTTTTTTCATATTATCCGCATTCTATGTATTCTTGCAGCTTTATATTTCCCATAAATGTTGCATGTCTATTCATCAAATTTTAAATCTTAGATCTCAGAGGAACTCTCTATTTCCAAACTACTTTAATTTCGTTACTACTCTTTCCAGAGGATTTCGCAAAAGTGTACTAGGAATTCTTGCGCTGTCTATCGCGCGAAGAGCCGTCGGTCGGGCCACCGCTCGCGCTCGGCGAGTCGTTCGTTCCGGGCTCCGCCCGATCGCGGTGCAACCTGCGATTATTGATGGAATCTCGGTAAACGGCGATTCCTGGACGCGCAGCCCAACCACTACCATGGATCTGCCGTTCTCTCGGACGATTTTGCCCGCTGCATCACGTACCACCTTAATGAACGACGTCGAAACGTTTCGACACGTTCAAATTGGCCGTTGATCCACGGCATACCGACGTCCTGGCGGATATCTACGCCCGTAGCTTTCCCTCTGTCCCTCCTGTCATCCCGTCATTCCGCTGCAACCGCATTATTGCGTCCTGATGCGCTCCGCTTCGATGTAAACAGCTTCACGGCTAATGATATAATTAGACTTCTCTATCAATTTGCGTACGGCCCTCGGACTTCCTCTTCGTTGCTCGACTTACAACCTGCCTGCATTCTTGCCCTACTTTTACGTGCAAATTATCGTTTTTTCTTCTTTTAATGGATCTCGATATTTTATGCAAGCATAAGATGTGTTTTTTAATTCGTTCGTGATCGATATAGAGTAGGTTGTGATGTAGCAGCTTTTTTATTCTCCTTATTGAGATGTTGTGCTATTTACTTCGTTGTCCATTAGAAGTCATCTGTTTGTTTCAATGTATCTCCAAGGTCGACTTTAGATTTAGATATTAGATGAAATTTGTATGTTTTGGCATCCTCTGTACCTCTGATGATGAAAACTCAAGGAATAATTGATTTTCTAATCACGTGAAAATTGCATCCACGAATCGAATCGTTGCATCATATTTTGTATCAGTAGAATTTGTATCTGCCTTCTTAAAATTGTTGTTTACATATTGGCAATATAAATCATAAATAAAAGTGACAACGATTTTATACAGAGAGTTAGAAAAATCTCTTACTGAATTTAATGAATTTAATGAAAAAACCAGAATCAGTTTTTTAATTTCAACATACTGGAACGAGTGGTCGCGTGGTTCTCTGTAGATTCAGATTATATCCTTCGTTAAATGTTACATCTGATTAACAATACGTATACGTATATTTCGTTCTTATCTGCTTCCATTCGTGTTTCTTAAAGTGCTCTAAATTTAATTCGATTTTTAGTAATGCTACTTCTGATTTTACTCAATTTATTTGTTTATTAGTATTATTTCACTCGATATCGTTTGTATTACATTTTTCTGTAATTACATGAGCATTACATTTACAAATTGTAAACCTTACAAAATTATTTTACGGATTGAGAAGTGAATTAGTCGAATATCAAAATAATATTTCATTACTAATTTAATAATTGCACACCTCTAAATGTTTTATTCCATTGACAGTTTTATTTTATACCGTACCATATGTTATATCGTATTTTATTTTCTAATTTATTTGTTTCGTTCTTATATTAGATTGTACAACTTGATGCCACACCCTGTAGGTTCTCCATTTTAGCTTTGTATTGGAACGAACTTGAATGTGCCCCATGGGTTGGCACTAGGATACACCCTCGGTAACCCCTGCTTGTCGTTAAGGGCGGCTGAAAGGGGTTGGACAAAGGGGTTAACTACCCAATCCTGATAGAGGCAACAGTTAGAGGATCGAACTGGACGAAGAAGGGACGGCGTACCACTCTCCAGACGAATTGTCCCAGCTACTTTCAAATCAAAAGTTTTATTTCAAGACGAGAAAGATTTATTCCTACCTCTTTGAACTGTAACAATTTTCGTGATATTTCCTGAATCTATTTAACTTTTTCATATATTAATATTTTCGCTTAATCGTTAATCGTTATTAAATTAACAATTATTTAAACCATTCATTACCATACACGATATATTATAATTGTTTCTTATAGAATTTATTTAGTGAAAACTATATATTAGAAACTGTAACGAATTTAGAAGTTTTTATAAATTTGTTTCATTTCGCTTTGACCGATTAAATATAATATTTCTAAAGAGATAATATATATAGGTTTCATATCTTTTTTGCCATTCTGTGCAGAGGAAAGATTTCAGATAATTTGATCTTGGAAAAGATTTTTTAAGAATACGGTGGTCACAAAAAGTATTCGTACGCATACTCATTTTTCTAACAAGCATTTTTCACCAGTCTTTGCATTTCATTTTCATAGTATCAGATTTTTGTAGTCAGACCAAAATACTACTTACTGATACAAAATTTTATATATTTGGACTTAATTAATTAGTATTTGAATGTTATAATAAATACCCATTGTACATGGTAAAATATACAAAATCCGTATTAATAATAATTTTTGCTATATCTTTCTGAAGAATAAAAATTTCAATAGAACTGAAAGAGGACTATAATATTACTATATCACCGGTGATGTTTTTACGTTTAACGTTCAATTATTTTCTCATAATTAATATATAAGATATTATTCAACTGTACCGTAGAAAAGTTGTTCTATCGTTATTCGTCGTCTTTCAGTCGAAATCGATTAGAAACACCATCGATCGAGCGTACCAATGGTAACTGCATATCGTATTATTAGTGCGCCTCTGTGCAACGCTTGGTTAGCTTTCTGAGGTAAACAGTTTCACGCGTAATGACGTAATGAACTTCTATCAATTTACTTTGCTCGCGATCTCTTTCCTCTCTGCTGCTTTATTTACCTGTTCGTCAAGATCGGTAGCCCGTTCGTAATTATTATCCTGTCATAAAGCCGCAAGACAGATTGTAAGTTCGTTGGATCTATGAGAAGATCCATTAAGCGCACGATACCAGTGCACAAGATTTTATCATCTTTATTATTTGACGTTTCGTTTATCGCTAGTCGAACAATGCAAACGCGGATTCGTTTGCAAAAATATTAATCTATTAAGAAGAAATTTCGCCACGTGAATCATCGTCGATCGATCTCGTTTATCATGATTGATAATCGAATCAACGATGAACGAACAGATTTGACACCGATGAAATATTATTCCGCTTGATTCCTTGTTTATAAATTGCCACGAGATAATCTTGAAATCCTATGATTACAAATATTTTGTTGAAAGTGAAGATGAAACAATTTACGATTATACAAAACTTTAATTTTACAGATTTCCTAAAGGATGGAAAGTAATGAAATAGCTTTATATTTGAATTATAAAAACTTAGAATTTAAAGCAACTTTTTAGAAGAATTAAAAAATTTTTATTTTCTACGTTTCTAAGGATTTATTTAATAAATTTTAGGTTCTATCAATTTTTCACTCAATGTTTTGTCTTATGACTAATATTTATTAGAGAAAATTTAAATCTTCGCTAGATAAAAACTACTATTCTATTTTTATATCTTTATCTATATTTCCTGTAAGTTTTTCTACTTCCACATAGAAAGTGCATGTACTAAGCAGTAAATCTTGATTTAAGCAACGCATAAAATATTAACAGAAAACTATAATGACATCCTTAAGATTCGAAATAGGATATTGACTCTATCGTAGAATGCGTGAGGTGAGAATTAATCTGTCTTGTGGCTAATTCGCTTATCGCATTGATCACCTTCTTAGACGCGCACAAGATGTCATATGATCTAGTTTAAAATGATGCTGATCATTATTGAGCCATAAATTTAATTAAGACGTCGACGATACGTTACAGCGAAAGATTTGAATATGAAACTAGCCAGATAACTTTCCAAAGCTTCCAAACTTCTTCTGCGTATCTGCTTATCATTTACGACTTTATATTCGTGGTTCTTCCTTCGAGGACCGCAAGAAATCACAGCGCAGAAAGGTGAAAGGGAAAAAGAGAATCCTTGTGTTATTACGCGTGACAAGGGCGCATTAAGTCTCTGGATGCACCTGCAAAGATAGCAGAAGTCCGGCAGTAAATTCATTATAAACGACATCCTTTGGCATGTCTTACGTGACTTCTCATCTGAACACGAGCATGGCTTTACGACGAAATCGAATGAGACTTTCTATGTTAAATAAAACCGCATCCCGCGATAATTCGAACGCCAATAAATTTCTGAACTGCAGTTGGTCAGAACACGTCAAGCTTCGCCCGTGGTTCGCATCGATATTTCGTTTAAATCCTTCATTCATCGCGCTTCTTGCTTTTGTTTGCCTGCTATAGTGGTATGTGGTGCATAAATTATAAGTCGCGTCGAATGTTGTACAAATTTTTGTTTCTACTTGTTTGATGAATTTGTAGAGCTTGTATAATACGTCGAACATCGATGATGAGATTTTTGAGGCAGATTAAAGTGTCGAAAATTGATTTATGACCGAGTGCGATGGAAATCATTGATCGATCGATGAGAATGAGGTGATTGTGAATCGAGAGGTGATTGTGCTGAATTTCATCGAGTATGTATATATTTTATTGCAGTAGATGAAAAGGGAAAGGACTAAGAAAAAGGATACCTGTACCGTAAATGTAAATGTATTCTAGATAATTATTATACAATCACCAGATTGTAGCAGAAATAAAACTTTCAACGCTATTTTGTTTATAATTAAGCCAAGTGGATGAATGTAATATAGAATTTAAATCGTGTCCATGTCACGGTATACTTAAATACACTGTTCTCTTTATAATTTTATTAATAATTTAATCAAAAATAAAATATATCGTATTTTTGAGAAACAGTGATTCTATCATAAGAAGAGAATGCAAATTACGATGAAATTTAAAAAGAAATGGGCGTGATAAGTTATCAAATGAAAGCACTTTAAAAAGAAACAATTAAACGACTATGTGATCCGAAAGGATGTTCAACAGTTGCACAGTGCAAACTACTTAATGCACGGTTTCACGCGTAATGATTCAATGAACTTCTATCAATCTACTCACGCGAGGTTTCCACGACTTGACCATTACCCTCGCCACGAACAAGCAACGAGGATTTTGCAAACTGCACGATCCAACGAACCTTTCTATATTAGGACGACCGCGATGCAACTTTAAATCATCCTTCTCCATAATGAAAATGTTGATATTTTTTACTAATAAAAAACATTCATATATCTCTCGCTCGATTATGTTCTATATTCTCTTTTATTTATTTTATTCTATTTTGTACATAGTCCATTTGCTATCGTAAAGAAGTTTTAACGATGGTCGATGAAAAATTTGTATGTTTCAGAAATTATAGAAAATTATGTGATAATTTGCTAGGATGAAAGAAAACAAAATTAATTTTATGTTAAAGATCGTTTGCCTAAAGCCTTTCGCTTAATATTCTATTTTTCTGTTTTCGCACAAAAATAACAAATGAAAAATATAATTTTACTTATATGCAACGTGTTGATAAAAACATTTATCACGCCTAACGATGAAATCACCTTTTAAACGTTATTATTAACAAGGTCAGATTGATATTACAAGACGTTGCAGCATATATCTTCCACTGCGAGGTAGTTACATATCCATGTCATTATTTTCAGATCATTGTACGCAATTTATCGTCGAAGCTTCAAATTGCTCAAACATTATAGGGTATTCACGCGTTACATCTTTTAGATCATCAATAAATCCTTTCAGTTTATACATATAAACATTTATCGCGCCGTTTAACAGGAACTAGCTGGCAAATGAAATACGGGCTGTTCGAAAATTATCCTGAACATGATGTATCAACTTTATTTATGCTTATATTCATCTGGTGCATTTTCATCTGCTCGGTTCGCGCAAATGCAATCTGTTTCAATCAATTCGGATGTCTAGTAATCGTTTAAAATCACTCGCGGCACGATACGTATCTGCGTGTTACGCGGATAATGTTCCATATTATATAATTATCATGTTGTGTTATTGATAAGAATAATAATCGATCACTCTGATCGTAAATTAAGTGTCCGTCGGTGATTCCGCGACTGACATTACCCGGATACATCTCGTCTCGTTACTTTTCAATTTCTCGTTCGACCGGGTGTCGTATGATAAATCGAGCGTATCCAATCAGAACGGTTGCTTCCAGCTTGGTTACTTCTTTGTAGAAATAAGAATAGGAAAGGGCAAACCGTGATAAAGCTAGAAGAAACAAATTGTGTAGATTTCATGGAAATGATAAAGTTGAAAATAAATAGAGTAAAAAGTATGGGATCGTTAGGAAAGTTGGTAGCGAAATTTAAAAACAATCTAGAGATGATATATTTTTGTAGAATTAGGTCTCTTGGTGCTATGAATAGAATTATTTGATATAAATAATAAATAAAGTTGAAATTCTATCTATAGTATATAGATGATGTTTATTTTTCAGATAGTGTCGTGGAATATGATCTTATTACACTATAAAATAAACACGAATAATAGGTATTATAGAGATATTTAAAAATATAAATATAGGCTTAAGTTAAAATTAGTTCTAACAATAGGTAATGATAAAATTAGTCCCAATAAAGATAGAAAGAATGGGAAATTTAATTCAGAAAATAAATATTCGTCCCCTCGTGTGAGTAACAGCAACGATAACGTGAATGCATTTCTTTAAAAAACAAAACAAGATATTTTCAGGATTATTTCAGTATTTTTAACTTTTTAAGTTTTAACTAACTTGAATTAAGAAGAATGTTACAGTAACAATTTCCTTGATAACTAATAATTAATTGCAATATCTAATGGCTGAAATTTTTATAATTGGATGATTGTACAATTTTTTAATGATATACAGGATCGAATAATATGCATTAAAACATTAAGTACGAGTTATAATTAATTTTTACAATACTTAATTTATACTACATACGAATGAAAGAGCACATAAATTAAACAATTATCCAAACATCTTAAAAACAAACCGTGTGAAACTGGATCTTATACGCCGTTGGCGCAAATATGGTATTGCCAATCACTGTGGAATCGCGTAATAACGTATTGAATACGGATATTAAGCGACATTATACAATCAGGTTTCCAATGAAAAAAATGATAATTCCTCGTTGTGTGGTCCGTCATTGTGATTTTGTAATGATGGTGTACGCAAAAACAAGTACGCCCATATATGTATCTATATTAAAATAACGAGTGATCAGCTGATGAAAAATGCGGTTAGATGACATTCTTTTTGCATCATACGATTTCTATCAATGCATTTGTTAAAAGCATTAATGCATCTTCATAAAAAAGCGTTCATATACGTTTAAAACTAGTATCATTATCAATAATGATCGAATAAAAGAAATCTTGTAATCTATATTGTAATTAGGAAAATTTATATACTTAAATGCATAAAAATCACTATCACTTAATCATCGCTAATATACATGTATAATAGAAGCCTCTTCTGTTAACATAAAATGCCCATAAATTATTTCACACACGAGAAATTTTTTAATTTAAAACCTCGTTGTGGAAGAAAGGGTTTGACTATGCCTAGCCAAGAATTAGCACGATACACGTGTAAAATAATTTCCTATCGATTGTCTGATTGAGATTAGGCAAATTCACGTGGAGTTGACAAATTTCTAAAACTTGATTTGCTCGAAAATGAAACTTCCAACGCACTTTTGTTATCCTTGGCTTTCGCGGTGTTTCGATTCATAGAAAAGAATTAGAATAACACGCACAGTAAAATTTCATTTATTGGAACGAAATAGTCAATGCCCAATTAACTGAACTATTGTCGATTGCACTCAGTTATCTAAATGCGAGCTCCTATTCTGTGACCAGAAAATAAGAAATACTGTAGAAAATGAGTGAACTTCTATTATATGAACTTCAATTACAACGTACCTATAAACTGCTATTCCCCGACAAGTTCAAAGTTCAAATAAACGGAGTTCCACTGTGGAGTATGAGAGAAAGGAAATTCACGAAAAAAGAAAAATATTGATTGCAAATCCCCATTTTCCCGAAGCTCGCTTCTTCCCGATGAGGAACGAATCTGCGGTTAATCGTGCGTGAACTCGGGTAAAAGGGCTCGCGTGCCAACACGAATAAACGGCCGGGTGAACAGAGCGCGAGACTCGAGCGGATCGCACGTGGAGAAGCAGCATGGTTCGGTTGAAAAAATTTTCACCAACGACTCTCGTTTCACGGGATCGTCGCGTGACGACGCGACGCTCGTGGGCCGGGGTTGCTTGCGCAATGGAACGAACGAGATCGTTGTCGTCTTACCGGGTCGAGGCGTGGGCGTGTGCGGCCTGTTTCGAGGAGCGCGCGCTTCCGGGGCAAAAATTCGAGTCGCTCAGGTGCGACAGAGCACGGAAATTGGAACGTGGCGTGGTAGCCAGGTGTAGTACCCTGGAGAAATCGGCTGATCGATGTGAGACCGGCGTATCAGCCTGCTTCCAACCAGTAAATTCAACGACCAGTGTCGAAACAGCATGGAAATTTGACGACGCTTTAAACAAGAGAAGACTACGAAGTCGACAAAGTCGAAGTTAGTAGGATGTGGGAGTAGAAAGTCTTGATGAAATATATGCGAAGCGATGAAGTTAAGTGCGAAACCTGGAACCAGTGAAACGCTGCTTGAACAGCTCTAGAGATCACAGCTCTATGGGAATCGATGGTGGAATGTTGAATTTGGCCGTCGCGGCAGAAATCAATTTGTAGCTTTTGCTCGGCTGCTAATACGTTTCAGAAGAACAGGGATACGCGTATATTTAAATGGAAAGTTGATAGGAGGAGTCAATTGAAAGTGCAAGTCGATTCAAATATCAAAGGTGTAAGCGTGGAGTGTGAAGTTCGTATTAAAACTTGAGAATTGCTTGAGCGCTAATGTTGTTTTATAAAATGCAATTTTTAACGCATTATGCATTGAACTTACGTTTCGAAAATTTTGAATAGCATAAGGAGTTTATAGTACAAATGATCTTTTATATAATATAATAACAATTAACTCTATATATCGCTATTAGTATCTAATGTTTTCCTTCTGGATAGTTCATATGTGGAAAAGATAGAAAAAGATACATAGACTCGTTACCTTCTACGTGCAATTAGCTGCCTTGAGTAAACTTTTTCCTACCATGATTTCTGCATCGTGATAAAATTCTGAATATTTTAAATAAACAATTACAATTTTTTAATATTATAAGAAAGATATTATTCAGACGACTTTGACGATGCATAACACACATGTATATGTATACGAAAGAGAAATATTGGTATCTTATCTAGGATATAACGTTTAATAAAAATCATCTCTTGAAAGTACATGTTTACTTCTTTCTTATATCTTACATCTTCTTATATCTTTCTCTAAAATACACACTCAACTCAATTCGACGATTTTAACAAACACAAACTCGACTTGAACGAAACATGAAATTCCAGCAGAACCTGTACAATCCGTACAGCATCGAAAATACACCTGGAACCGTAAAACCGCAATTACGGAGATGAAAGTAGCCTGCAGAAATTCAGGGAGTGTAAACGAAGAACGGTGTTTCGCATCCCATCGACACGCGCGATCTTAACGAGACCATTATTCAAGAATCGTTCGATTCTCCCGCGTAAAACGACTACTCGATAAATAGCCGGGCCGTTTTAATTACCCAGCCGAAGGAAGAAGAAAACGTAGCTAGCCGTTGGACCGCTCGTAGCTTCCCGGTTCACGCAGCCCCGTTTAATTAGCCCCGCGTTTCGTTCGCCTTATCAATTATCCACTTTCCGCGTAATAACACGTGTTATTCTCGGCCACGGAACCGGACAGATAAATATATTTAACCGATCAATCAGCCTGTATACCTACGTGGAAACGCTGTTGGCCGTGAGAAAACTTCTTCTTCGTCGGACCAAAGCGGTTCATCAGTTTCCAGGAGCTTCGCGAGTGACAGATCCGGTGGGTTGACTGGCCACAATGGAAACGCGCCGGCTCGTTGCGTGTCAAGCCTGTTATGTAGGTGTCAACACCATTCCACGAATCGTTTTTTACCGTCCTTTCCACTCTACGCCAGCATTTCTTCCTTGTTCTACAGAGCAATGCCTGATCGCGGATCTAATCCGCCACATGGCATCTCTCGTTCTTCCACACCCGCTATTCTACGCTATTCGAGGCTCGTGTCTCGGTCGGCCTCGTCACGCCTCGCGACCCTGTTCGCTCGAAATGTCCCGTACACGGAGCTTTCTGCTTCGTTACGGAGAAGAATTTGTTCGGAACGTGATATGGGCATTGCTAATGAAGTCTTTGGAAGCGTAAATGATCAGTGGGCCGATTAAATCTTTCGTTGGAATGAGCATGTTAAATGTCTGAGATTCATATGCATATGTATGTTTTATACGATGATGTTGGAAATTGTGAATTTTGTCCGTATTGATCATTCGGGATTTGTAAACTTACTTTGGAAGTAATTTTGAAGAAATATTAACTTTTGTTTCTATCGCGTCGGTCTTGGAAAGTTCTATTGCCAAACGTTAGAATAATTGATTTTTAGGGGGAAGAATTTGTCTTGTTCTCTCGTTTCATAGAACAAAGGTATCGAAATTTACCGGTTAATCTAATAGATAATATTCAATACTCGTTAACTTTACTTATTTTCCTCTTGAACGAAACTGATACAAAACTCTCAATCATTTTGTAGAAAGTTATCATTTCAATATGAAGCTCTAATTTCAGCTTGTATTTTTATTTTGCTAGTCTCTTATAATTAACGAGTTGATAAGAATAATGCCTGGGAGTATCAATTAATTGATAAAATATTATATATAAAATATAAAATATCCGAGTAGTATCTCGATGGAGAATCTTCTGATCGTTTCCAATTAGTAATAAATAATCTCAGGCATACGCTAAGTCAGTTGAATAAATCAATATGAAACAGTCATAACATAAATTATAATAGTTCCATTCAATCTTTTAAACTAATAGTATTCAGCCTATAAAATTTTCATACATTTACAATATAAAAGTGACATACGTGCGAATGATAAATTAGAACCGATCAATGATTTGGATTAAGAATTATGATACATCTTAAGAGCAATTCAAATTCAACACATTAAGAGTAATATAAATTCAGACCAGTTCTCAAATACAGTACAACCAAAGACCTTTCATGTTCGTATTTAATATTTTATTCGACTATGCAAGAAATGATCGGTAAGTAGGTACATGCGAAAGCTCTGGGCTAGTGGCGTATTATTAATTTTTCAATTACTTGCTAATTGTGGGACTATTAACTTAATATCTTCTAATACCTGTTATTTGCTTTAGTCGCTAGCCTCGGTGGGAAGGGAGTTTTCTTTCGGAATACGGCGAGTTTCCTCGGGGGCGTTTGATATTCACGTCCCTACGCAATCGTTCGTGACGCTGCTAAAACTCGCGGATAATGTTAATACCGACGCTAAAATCAGCTACGTAGTCAACCGTAATTCTTGGTTGTCAGGATGCAGTACGCGCAACCTTTTGAAGTAAATTGCAACCCCGATTCTACGATGAACTATGAACATACGGTACCCGACGACGATTCATTTTCACTTCTATACGAAAACCATAAGTGACAAACGCGTCAAAATTAAATCTTCCGTCTTTCGTGAAATTCGATATATATTGTCAAGCAATTCCATATCAAAATTATCTTTTCATCTCATTCTGCGATTAAATGTGTGTTTCTATTACTTTCTTGAATGTGTGAAAGATACTAACAACGTTCGATATATGCAGATTGATATTAATTAAATTAAACTAACTAATGTAACTTGTTTCTCAACTATTTCATATTCACTTATCTATATGACATAAAAGTCAGAAAATTATAAAATATCGGTTTATAACGGTATTATTGTGTAATCTTGCGAGAACTGTTCGTTTAGGAATGAGCTACCGATTCTGACTAAGCTAAATTCTTATCTTGAGCAATGCAATTTAAGCTCTGATTGACAAACCCATTAAAGACCAAACAACAGTTTATCGTTTAATGATATAAACACTGCAATTTCATCAAATTTCATAAAATTATAGATTCTACGTGACGGTAATTGCGAAGAAGGAATTACTAAACAAATCCTTACAATTCCCTTTCAATGCCAATATTGGGAAACGGAATTCGATAATGGAAAGGGGTGAATTAAATAAAAAATGGACGATTAGCCTGCTAATATGATTTATCCGACGAAAGATAAAGAATGCTGTATCATCGGCTTCCTTTTCCCTACTATAACCATTTCGATGAAACCAATCGCATTTCTATTTGCATCTCTGCAATTTCTTTGACCACATAAACCGTGTCTCTCTTTACGAACCGACGTAATCGACGAGGGAGCGTAAGGGATTTTCGCATGATGTCACCGGTGAAACAGCCCTCTAATAATGTCCCGACGATATCGAACGAACCAGCGATATGCGCGATGGTAACCGGTTAATTATCGCGTTTCTATTTCGGACACGCCCAGGTCTTTTTTAGGGAGAGACAAAGAAGCGGCCTCGAAACCCATTGTCGGAGAAGCCATCGACCGAACTGGATTCCCAAACGAACGCATCTCACGTGAAAGAGAACTAGGTTAGGGAGAAAGAGAAGAAGACACAACGGTGTTGGTGTGGTGCCTTTATAATTTTACGCGCTCGCCAAGGGTAGCTGGCGGAAATTAAAACAGGGAAATTAACTGAACCATCGTTACGAAATACCGAGTCGATGTAACGAACTCGTTTACGCGGTGTTGTGGTGGAGTCGCGAATATCATTTTTAGCTGGAGAAAGATGTAGATTCGATAAAAATTCGTAGATTCGACTTCTTGAGATGTTTTATATACTTTATTGAATCAGAGGTAGTTTAAACTATCGGAAGTTTGAGCTGATTACGCTTCCAAAATCAAATCCTAAGAATCTGTATTAGCTAATATTTATAATGTTTAATGTATCGTACATATGTGTACATGTCTCTCAATTTTTCTTTGATAGAATGGTATACTATCGTTTTTAGTTTTTAAATTTTCATTCTATCAATTACTTGCACCTTTATACGCTTTCAATATTGAAAAACGAAATCATTGTTCATTTGAGCTTGTCTTCTTCAATGTCCCGCTTTTTATAGAATTTTATATTTAAACTTGCATGTAGAAGTTGATTCTCTTTGCATTTTTCTCCTTCCTTCTCCTTCTTGATTTATTACATCCAGGTCTTGAAATTTAAAAAATCATGTAAATTTCAACTTGAAACGAGCTTTATCCTTTTGCTCTTCGTTCATACTTCTCATACGAATATAAATATAAATTACTGCAAAACTGGTTGGAATTTCGTTTCTTTTGATATATCATCTAGATAATTCATTGTTTCATATAAAGTAACCATATCTCTCATTTAACACAAATTTGTCATACACAGAACAATATCTTCGTACTATTTTAACAAGAAATAGAAGCAGAAAGCTTCACTATTTAATTTCATCGACACCGTCAATCACCAAAATTTCAAACTTCAAAGTATTCGATTAACACCGAGGTCAGTCCGATCGAAATCTCCTTAAAATTTCACACATTTCTTCTCGAAACACGTGGCTATGTCCCGTAGTTCGCTAGATTTCGTGAGTGGAGCGTACGAGTGGGATTGATCGCGTGGTTTCCGGCTGGCTACGAAATCGATTTAGCGTCGGATCGAATCAGGTGTAGCCACGCTTCGACGTCGGATAACTTTCGAGGATCGTTCGTCACGTGATCGACGATACGTCACGATGATCGATCACCGAATACAGAGATATGCTCGAGTGTCCGCTCAACGGAATGCAATGGATACAAAGAGGAACGCGTTAGTTTCTCTTCTCTTGTTTTCCGGCCCGTGACGTACCGTATCCTCCTCCCCCGTATCGACGCTGAACTGTCATCCATCTCCACGTTGCCTTCTGGAAATATAAATGGCTTACTGGATACCGCGTTATCTCTGCACGACTTCATATCGATCCTTCCTCGTGCTATCGGTTGAACCTTCGAGTTTCACCAGTTGCGCGATTGTTCTTACGCACCGTATTATCGCGATTATCCGGATTTGTAATATATCGCTTGCTATCTTCTTTTTAGATAGATTTAACATTTATTTATAACTTGATTTTGGTTGGCTTTGATTTTAAATCGGCGTTAGTTTATGTAAATTATTATTCAAACGACGAACGTAGAAACTGTGCCTCTTTAAAATTCAGCGCCTTCTTTAAAATAAATTCATCATTGATTTATCAACTTCACTTCGAAATTAATTCTAGTTTATTTAAATTTATTATTCAATCGGTAGATATTAAAATATTCTAATTTATTTACTTTGACTTTAAATCATTCCTCATCTCCTGAAATTATTATTCATTTGATATATGCACATAGTTAATATATTACAGTAAATGCGAAAGTTAGCTGGGTGCCTTTTTTTTAAAGTCAATTTCCTGTTTACTTCTCGTCTTTATTTTTGAATCTGTCCTTATTTAAATTATTGCTCAATTATATAGAAGTTTGAGATTTCACACGGAGATTCACCGTCCCGTGAAGTTTCAATTAGTCGATTGTCTTTATTTATGGCGACTGAACCACGCCAGGATTTTCCCGGTTTCGTTAATAGGATTTGTGGCGCGAGATCTTTGTAAGTAGATGGTTTTCGAGTCCTTTCAGGCGTCGTTAGTTGGCAGTTATGTATGGGGGCTGCAGAAACTTGCACAATACGGATGATCATTTGCTTGCACAAGGTAAAATTCTTCTGACTTAGAATAAAGCATTGTTTTGTAGGTATAATTTAAAGTCTTCATTATTAATTGTAATCAACTAAATTACAATTTTCAAAATTGCATTAGCTCTCTAGAAATCTACTATTTAGAAATTCATCAATTTAATTAGTTTAAATGTCTAACCTATTTAGAAATGTATCAATTTTATGAGCTCTTTCGTACTACACGATCTTTAATTCACATGTTCTGTGTAATATTTTTTTCATAACAATGATGGCACCAGCACATACATTTTCTTTAAATAAAAAGTAAAATAATATTATTTTCATATACTATGCTATATATTTTCTGCCATAAAGAGTAGTAATAGTACTCGTTAATGTAATAGGAGCTTTGTTATGGATATATACACAGTTTTCCAAAATTATGAATTTACAAAAAACTTCATCAGCATCGACTTCTTGAAAATGATCAACAACGTATTCTCGACATCTATGAATATTTCATTCATTGTTAAACCTTACAAAAGCCAAACTGATTAACTCCACTTTTAACACCATCCTTAATTTCTCAGACAGTTGATTACCGTCCAATTCTGAGGAAAAAAGAACATATTCTTACAAGTTTCTTCTTTGCAAGGAAAGAGCATACATAATGGTAAATTCAAAGACAGGTTAACAAAAATAATATAATATCGCACCCTCATCACATTTCTCTATTTTTCAATTTATAACTATCGATCAATCTGTTATAGCTTCTGAGCAACTCGGTCGATTATTTCGCGCTCGGTGTTGTATATTCTCGATACAAAATTCTTACAGGAACATTAGAGAAACACTTTTCCACTATCAATAAATATTAACAAAAATTTTTTCCCACCACCCAATGAATGTTCTCAAAGAGATAAGAAACAAACTTCGCGTTCGTTTCTGTTTCTCCCTCAGACCTGAACAAATCTCCTCAAGACCTACACACGCTACCTCCACTTCGTCCACGAAAGATTGTTTAGTCATTGCAAAGGCAAAAAGAATCGTTCCGTGCCACGGTGGGTTTTCCACATAGCAGCTAACGAGAGTAAACGAGTCGTAGCAACATCCTACGTGGATAGGCAAGGCGCGTTTACCCGTTTCACAACTCTTTCTCCGTAACGTCACCTCCTACCTCTGCTCCTCCTCCACCTCGCAAGCTGCTCCTCGATTGGAGTAGCTTGGTTCGCGAGAAGTCTGGCTCCCTCTCTTGCTCCATCGGCACCTTCACGAGCTCCGTCTCTCTTGTCACGTTCTACTCGGCTCCGTTTCGATGGTGCAGGCCCAGCATCCGTTAGTCAGAGCTATTCGAATGCACCGATTTCGACCGTAGCTTATCCACTTCACCGACCAATAATTTCACCTCGTGATAGCAGTTTTCTGGCGACTGCGCCTCGCTGATAACCGACCTCCCTTACCGCTGCAACGCATATTCCACCCTCCTCCGCTTTTTCGTCTCTTTGTATCGTTGGTCAACCTCTTGCTCGGTTTGCTTTCCTGCTCGCCAGGCTTCATCGACACCCCTTCGTCCTTTGTCCTCTTGTTCGTGTACACATACTTGCAGCGCTTCGCCTATGCGCTCGACTCGAATTGGATCTCTTTTGTCGGGGTGATAGGGGTTTATAAAAGGAGGACGAGTTTCTTTAGGCAAACGGTTTATTATATGTAGAATAGTCGAGGATTTTTGAATTTGTGGGGTCGAGGAGATTGTAGTTTGGTAGTCGAGATTCGTTGAATTTTTTAGCAGTTGTTTGTTTCGTTGTATTTATTACGAATTTTGGTTTGTTCCTCTTATTCCTTCGATGCGCTTTTTGTTTCATTTTTCGTTTATCAACATGTTTTTAGACTCTCGGGTATGTCAAAATGGAATGGGCAGCATGACATTTTCAAATTACTTTAATTTTTTCTTAATTTCTAATTTATTATTCCTTGATTTAAAATCCTTTCATTATGCAATACATTTGTATATATTACATACAACGTTCATAGTTTTAAACTTTCCATTCGAAGTACATAATCATAAACTAGCATGAGGTGTGTCAATAAATTGTATTTTAATTCACTGACTTTTTCTCATTTTCTGCTGAACTGCGTAATTTAGCGCGTGATAGAATAATTTAACGTGCTATAATTATCCATAGATAAGTGAAAATTTCTAATAAAATAGGAATATCTACCACGTATGAAGAACTTTTCAAATAAGCCATACATTTATGTAAATAAGTTAATAACATATCAGAAAGAAAGATATAAAAGATATCTATGAAGATACTTAAAAATTTGAAAGCAAAAATTTGCAATGTTTAATATGCCTGAGATACATTAGCAACTGCATGATAATCAGTATCTTTAAACTTCTTATCAATGTTACGTATAAAGACATACTAACAGATATAATTTCCTATGTTTTTTCTAACATCATAAATTAATATACATTTAATAATTCAAACATTTTAATACGATGCGAGAATCATTAAACGATTCAACGTGGCCAGAAAATTAAGTAAGACAACGTCTACAAATGTTTAAATAATAATTTAGTTTTTATAGTTCGGCATTTAAGTAATGTTCATGGATAATTCACATCTGGCAACTAATCTCTGTTTCTCAACGTACTAATTAACATACTACGCAAATTATCTACAAAGTTCATCATTAGTTCCTCCAAGATCAGATTAGGATTATACCTGCAAGTAATTACTCTTTCTTCGTAGACTAGATTAACATAATATAATCTGTGGAGGGTATCATTCATACATATGTAGAAAAACACAACATAACCACACATAGAAATACACACATGTGAAACATGTTATCCGAAAAGAGTAATTAACACATCTAGTGTTTTCATATTTGCACGAAAATCTGGAATAAGGGATTTAATACAGACGAAACATTGAAATAATGAAAAAATATTGAATATGAATATTTAACATACTAGCATTTAATGTAACAATTTATTATTTTCTTAATCTGTAGGATTTCAATTTGTCAATCGTCAATAACGCAAGATACGATAAATATAATAAACATTTGTAAATCAGACACCATAAAGAAGGCAAAAACAATTCGACGTGTAATTAATAAATAAATTAATCCATAAATATTTCAAAGTAACATCTAACCAAACAACACCGTATATCACTTAAACAATCATCCTCCAAATATTTTCTTCAAATAACACCAAGCCTGTAACAAGGACCAGATTTCTGTTAAAAAGAAATATCCATACAGCACCAGATAAACCGAAGTCTCGTGGAACGCGACAAAATCACGGTCGTTCTCGAGACAGGATGTGACTGAATCGAGCAAGTTATTGCGACGACTAAGTCCATAAAGGATAGCTAGCGAGGACGCGCGATATTCAGCGCGAAACAGAAGAGCCCAGGCAGCTGGATTGTGGGAGGAAAGGTAGGTGAGAGCGAAGAGATTGGAAACTGTATCGCTGGACGCGGAGGAAGTTTCGAACAGCTTTGCGTAGGACAATATGGTGATCGTTTCAAGTTGGAGTCTCGTTACCAGAAGGTGTATACTCTGTATAGGATACTGTCATTGCATGGGCACGAAGAAACAACCAAATAATTGTTGCTCACTCATGGTTATCTGTAAATAGATGCCTTACGAAAGCAACTAGATCTATCGACGATGAAATAAACGTAGTTAGTTGACACTCAGCTATCCTCGTGAAGTCATGGCTCGAACTTACTATAGAAGCCTATACTCCACTTATATGAACTTTACTCGTTACTTGTCTAATTAATCGAACGCTAATTGAGTTGCTATTATTTGAACTAATACAGGACATCACTCCAATTCCGTTCAAATAGAACGTAAACGTACAGTAGAGCATTGATTTTTCTCTAAACGTATATTATTCACATTTATTTCCACTACTTTAAAACGCATATTTTACGTTAAGATTGATTTATTTGACGATGTAAATCATTTGCCGTTCCATTCTCCATAAAACATCCGATTTATTTCATGTTAATGCATCGTATTATGCTGCATGAATTCATTGTCCGGTAAATGTGTGTATAGTATATTTTTGATATGAGACAACGATTTTCAAGCTTTTTCATCTGACGGCACACGTAAACCAATTGTTGAAATTCTGCAGCATACCCCAAATGTAAAAAAATATATTTTAAGAAATGTTATATTTGATTCAGGACAGTGAATTCGCACCGATTATTATTTTGTTTACTTGACGATTGAAGGGATTTGGTTCAGTGATCATGGTTAAATAGTCAGATATTGCGTGTTTTAAAAGTTCTTGCGACATACCAGTTAAAAATTGCGATCATACTATAAACAAAGAATTTATTCATGAACCGATACGCAACTATTTTGCTCGCAAAATTCCTAAATTCCTAAAGTTCCTAACACTATTATGTATTTGCGAGCAAATGTTTGAGGAAGTTCTGTGATATGAATGCGAACTTCTATTGACCAAATTCCTACCAATAGCTAGTTTCCCGACAGATTCATATAAATGGGGCTCTACTGTATCGCTCGTGATTCGTTTCTGCTTCTTTGGACTTTCGTTTACCCGAGTTTCGATTGTGACTTCTCTGATGGCGGATTAAGAGGGCAACGGGGCCGGAACAGGCGGAGAGTCACGAGAGAGTCGGGCGATATTCGTGGAACGAGCGGAATTTATTAGCGCTGCCGAGCAACGGTGATTGCAGCTGATTGGAATTGATAGTTACCATTGCTCTAGGCCCCCTGACTGGCCGATCATCACAATGTATTATTATGATATCTACGCGAGACCGTTTGGACGGTGTGCTCGTTTTTCATTGATCCGCCAGACGTAGGCGCGTGCAATCGCGGAAGGAATTTTGAGAGGCTGATATGCTCGATCTCTAAAGTCACTTGGCAAGTAATGGATGGAAGTGTTTGTGTTCGTGTTTTAATATTGCGTAGGCGTGTCGCTGATAATTGGCATATTCGATCAACTGTTTTGTTAGTTTTCCAAAAATTTAAGTTTTCATGATATTATAGTTCGGTTTGTAGATTATTGGATCTTCGATAACCTTAAACATAATATTTATTGAAATAAATTTCAAAGTGCAATATAATTTCATTTTTTCGAAGAAAAATTAAGGGACGTCGTTATTAAGAAAATCAATGAAATGAATTATATTACTTACAATATGAAGCGTATACTCTAATCAGGAAATTACTAAAACCACATACTTCCTCTTTTTTCTCCTTATTCTTTAGGTATACAATACCAAATCACAATAAGATTTCTTTGGATTTTAAATTACGAAGAACCTTGTATTTTAATAAGTAATATATTTTTATCTAATAAATAAAAACATAACAACCAGTACCTCTAAGCAAATGTAACTGTTGTCTGCGTTTAATTTTCTAATTAACTGCATTGTAGTGTGCCCATGGTTTGTGCGTATCGATTCAGTAGAATCGACTGTCTGACACAGTAGTAGTTACGAACTTCAGATGGACATACATGACTCTCATCTAAAAAAAAAATCTGTTCTGTTTAAATACAATACGATTTTGAATCTATTGTACGAAATATCTCATTGACAGCTCTGAATGTACATCATGTAATCGAATGGAGCTTTTAGCACGACTGGCTAATACCTGACGGGTGTCAAAAGGATTACAGACTTCTATTGAAACGGGAGATGGTCATTTCAATTTTCCTTTCAAATTCAAATTCATTTCTAAGTCGATCTCTGAAAACATGCAACACCATCCAGTACTTTCTTTTCGCTGTCGAAAAATTCTCTCTAATCACCGGAACGTAATTATCGTATGGCAACGAATAAAAAATTGTTTAAACGCACGAGTATCATCGAAATACAGGATATCGTTGCAATATCTTCTCGAATCGTTTGGTCGCGACCAAACGATCATTAACTTCTCGGAACAGGACTGGAGAGTATCATAATGCAGCTGCAAAAAAACAGCTCCATTAGAATATATATTATTACAAAAAAAAGTCGAACGATCAGCGACTACGTATAGTTAGGTGTTCGGATCTTAGGCGAAGAAACGATCGACCTTGCCTCGATCGAACGCTCGGTAATAATAAAACGATCCATGAACACCGCATGAAAAATATTTAATAGTCTGAGGGAATACTAACGATAAACTTCGATTTCCTGCTGCATCTGAGAGAGATCAGATATTGAAAAGTTCCACGCGTTATTCGCGTTAATCTCGATCATGGTCGGACGACGCAAAGAAGCAGGATAAAGGAAGGAGGTTATAGTTTTTGTTAATCCGACGATCTTGATGACGAAGATTCAGCTGTTCCGAGCGTATCATATTGAAAATAGCCTAGGAAAGGATGCACGGAATGCTGTATCATACCGGTTAGCGATTGATCAACAAAGATGACTTGTTACTACCGTCGACAGTGGTATCTCGAAGCACGGGATACCATTTTTATCGAGATGTTATCGAACGCGTATTTATTGAGCAGGAAGAGTACACACACGCAAGAACGATCCGAGCGCGGATTTCGATGGGCTATCGCGCTTTATTAGGTTTCAAGAACTCACTTACGTGACTGTCTTTCGCGACGCTCGTACATCATTGTAATTGCTTATGAACCCGCTATATGTTATACGTAACACGGTAAAAGTTCGATCTTAAAGTTTCTGCCCGACTTGGTTTCTGCATTCCTTTACGTAGATCAAATCGAAGAATATCGATAAAGAATCCCTGGATACGTGGATTTTTATAAATTTCTTTCTGTTCCAAGTACATGTATCTCTGCGTGTCTGACTACATTTGGTTTGCGAGCTCATACGAGTTATGGAAACTTACCAATGGCGCCGGAAATCCATCGTCTGTGCACGCATCGAAGTCCCTGGGGCCTCGATCTTCCAACGACGAAGTCACTACTGCTCGACGACGTACATACGCACCTGAAATTTTCTTTCCGATCTTCTGTCTTATTATTATTCATCAAATTAAAGTCCTTCTTTCTCTATCCAATCATATGTGTTATCTGTACCGAGTGTTCGCTAAAAATATTCCATTTTAATGATCTAACTCCGTTCGTTGCAAAGTTCCGGATCACAATCATTTCACGAAAATGACCATTTCAATTTCATATTTCGAGGATATTCGATACAATTAGATTCTTACACTTAGCTTCACACCTAGAGGAACGGTTCAACGATTTCATCCTCTTTCTCGCTCTCTCAACGTATTCCTGTCCTTTTCTTTGTTTGCCTGGTATCATTTTCGCGCGAAAAGGAAACGGCTCTCCGTCGGACGCCCACGTGCCATGTGCTCGTTTCAACCGCTCGTTTTTCGTAACCCGCGACGCGAATGACCCGTGACAAACTCGCATACGGAGCTCGTACCGGTTCGTTTATGAAACCCGACACCTTTGGCATTAAAACCGCATTATATGCTCCTTGGGTAGCGGAGCTGGCTCGATGGACTCCGATCTGGAACCGGAAGCGCAACACCTGTCAGACTGTTGCGCGTGGGCCTCCGTTAACCGCGACGTGCTTTGACTTTCGACAGGATTTTCATTCGGATTACGAAATCGTAGTATTTTCATCGACGTTTTGCTCTCGATGGAATTAAAAGATACGGAAAAATTTCAAATTTGTGAATCGATAAGACAGCATCTTTCTGCAAGACCAAGACATTCCAATTGACCAGGGTACACGAGAGTCCACACCTCGATATTACGCTTCGACGAAGGTTTGTTTATCGATCGAGCTATACATGCTTCGAGGCGGCCTTTCTCTCACGTTCTCGGCTCGCAGGAAGTTGGCAAATCCTCCTTTTTTCGTTCCGTCTCTGTTCCTCCGGTTCCCTCGGCCTCGTTCGCCTCGTGCTTCTCTATCGTTCGCTCTTTTTTCGCCTGTTCTTTCTTCTACGCTCTTTCGCCGTGCTCGTGCAGTTTCACGTCCTTTCTTCGTCTCACTGCCCCCGTTGCACCTCCTCCCTCGATCGCGCGCGTACCAAGCCTAATCGTCCACTTTGCCGATACGGTGAAAACGCGATTTATCCTCGTCACGCGTCACAAGGCACGACCGCTGCGAATCGAACTTGTCAGTCAGTGGACGATCTCGCACTCCGAGTATCTTCTCACGAGGAATAGTCCAAACGAGCTTCGACACCTGTTAATAAGATCATTTCTCCGTAGCTTCTTCTGTTAGCATTCCCCTAGTATCATCAACGTATACGAAAATATGTTTTCTTTCAAACGAACGAGTTTAGAACGGTCCGTGGTTCACTGGATAGAACGTCACGTTGTCCCGTACATAAAGCTCGTTCACTGTATCCCTGGTCTGGCCACCGCGCCGTAAGGTATCCCATCTTCTCCGAGCTCCTTTTTCCTCCATCGATCCCCTATCGATCCGCGTGATCATAGACCTTGCCGGTAATCGTCGGAAATGCCGGTACTCTCGATTACCCAGTCAATTTCCCGTAAAATTCGAATCCATGGCAACAGAGAAACGATAGTCACGTTGGAACGTCGTTCGCGAGGAAATTCTTCGATCGAAACGAGATTTCAAACTCGAGGTTCAACGAGCCTGAAACACGACCCCGACGAACGCGACGCGAACATCCGTGAAAATGTTACACGAACGTCGAGAAGCACGAGATAAGGAGGGTCGCGGATGGCACGCGCGAACTGGGAGGTTCGAATCGGTCGGAGATTCACAGGGTGGCTCATCCAAGGGATGACCTTGCCCTAGGACAACTCGGTGCTCCTCCTCGTCGGGGCATCGGCGAACGACTGAGGGCTGCAGACGCCGGGCCCCGGAACTGGGGACCCGACACGCCACGATCCGCTCGAGCACTGCACCGTGTTTCAGGACCAGTTCGGCCGCTTCACTTGGCTTCGAAGGAAGGATGCCGTGCGTGGTTGCTCACTCCTCGCGTTGCCCCTCGATCCCCTCCTCTGGCTCCCTCCTCTGCCTTCACCAGCCTCCTTGCTCGCTGGCTGCTACTCTCGCAACCCCCTCCCCACGTCACTCGTCGAGATCGCCCCCCTTTCGAACGCGTTGCCCCCTTGTGCTCGCTGACGAATCTCTTCTTTCGCGAGAACCTCGAGTTGGCTGTGGTCAGGGGACCGAACGCGCCGAATCGAACCATCGAAGCTTTTAGATGCCCGCGAGGGTGACTCAGAGATCGAACTCGCTTTTGCTTGCGCGTGTTTCTCTTCTACAATCTCGGCAGTGGTATTTGGCGTTAATTGGATATAATGTTTCTTTAAAAATACGTAGGTTTGCTATGACTCAAGGAAGATGCGACGAATAAACGATTTCATTCCAATTTGATTTTGATCGATTTGCAGCTGGTTTTTCTTGGTTTACTAGAATTACTGGAAAGTGGAACTACTTCCTTATTTCTGCAGTCCCATTCGATCGCTAATGTATATTTTAATCTATATACGAAATAGATTTATGATAAAATCAAAGCATAGTATAATTTAGTTTTTCTTTCTATTACAATGTACATGTAAAATATTGGTATATTTATCAACTTTACTTTGTAATTACAATCACGCCTATCATCTATATTTGTCTCAAATGTATCCGGTAACGTATAGATTGTCTGCGTGTTAAATGATCTAGCAAGACGCGATAACTGATCGAAGAGTTTACAGAAACTTTTAAATTCAATATAATCGAGTTACTGTACGCTTCTCATGGGTTTCATTCATTTTAGTTCTAGTGCATTGACGCCTGTAACGATTCTTGAACGGAGATTTTAGTTACAACGTATCCTTCTTTCTTATCGATATCCTGTCTTGCCGCTTTTATGTACGCTACATTTGACGTGTCTTACATAGATAATCAGCCGGTACGAGCTTACCGCGATTTGCAATCATCGCATTTTCGTTTTATCAGCCTCTACAGAATCCTGCCCCTTCGTCTTTCTGACGTATCAGTCTCGCAGATCTTCGTTTGTAAAACATTAATCTACAGCTAGTACTGCTGCCGCCCGGTCACTCGAAAGTCATCCTCCTATCTTCGTTGAATCTCTCGCGGATCGATTCGAATTTGACAAACTTGCAGCCGGTGCAGCGGTGACTGGAATATCGCGAGTTCTCGCGTTGCCTACCGTTCCACCGTATCTGTACGCGAGATCTCTCCCCGTTCGAACATGTTGCACGGCGTAGTAGCAATCCTCCTCTTTCGTTGAACCAGCCGATGCAGTACGACGATCGTAGTAAGCCTGCCAAGATAGCTTGCCCCCTTCTTCCGTTGCTTTTCCTGCTGCCAATCGCATCCTGGATCCCCCCTGCGAACCTGATGGCCCACCTGGGCCCAACCTCTTCGCGTCCGACGGGAGCCAATCGCCGTGTCTAACGTACGATCTAATGTCTTGGTTGTAACGGGTGTCGAAAGTGGAGGGAGATCGATCCTGTTGCTTGTATTGCATCGCACGCACATACTATGTTCTACGTCCGACAGACTGGATTGTTACAGGGATCGAGCTTCGAGTAGAAAATACTTGACATATTTCTGATTCTTCGGGTTTCAATCGCGTTTTTATTGCTAGTAGTTTTATTTTAACTAATTACCACCATTAACTTTATCTGTATTTCGTTCCAAGGTTTCGCGAGCATTCCAGTTCACTTTCTGCGGCCAGACTTCAAAAAATAGTCGCGTTTCCCATCTGCCGTTAGTTTGCCCTACTAACGTACTGATAAAAACACGATCGGAGCTTGAGAATTCACAAATATATCATCTAAACATCGGGGCAAATTTGAACAAGAAATCTCCTTTCTCGTCTGCCCTACATGTCACTTAAAGGATCACTGATATGTCGTTCAACAACCGTGAAAGATTAAAATCCAGAAAATACTTGTTACGAGAGTTTCATGATCGACTTCTGGGGGGAGTTGTCGAGGATTTTACACGATTTCGTGATGGATTTGAAATAGCACTGTAAATATTGGCGCCAGAAGTAGCGGTTTAGGTATGTTGGTATAATAGGTGTGTTGGTGTTTAAGGTAAGGTTCAACAGGTGTTGGCCTACCGGCAGGAAGTTAGAGATGATTGTAAGTAAGTTAGAAATTCTTTTGTTACAGCTTTGAGAATATTTTATGCTTCGTTTCATAGGGAAATAAACAAAAATGTTAGGAAAAAGAAGAAACATATTTGAGCAGGAGAATTGATGTATTAAATTGATTATTTCGACAAGTCAGTCACATTGTATGGATAAGTGGAGATACTAGTTTATACACGGAAATTTAATTAAATCCCTCATACACTATGCTTACATGTAAAAATGTAATTTCATTAAGATCGTCGTTTAATACAACTTACATTTAGTACAAAACAGCAGTATCGAGTATATGAGCATAGCGTCAATAGAGTAAAACATAATATAGCACATCGAGTATAACAATATGTAAGTGCTAATATAAAAGTACTGACTCACTTAGAAACTTTGAAATTATTATCCAACTAACCTTTCGATACATCAAATTTTTAAGAATTTAATTTAATACTTGAATCAATACCAATCAGAAAACCAACGGTTCGTCGAACCGTACCAAATCGATCTTCATCGATTAATAAATCTAAATATCTCTCATTCGTAAATATCTTATATTACGAATCACAGGACCACCTCAATTTTATATCCTGATCGTTCGCTGCATTATCTTCGATCGGCAATTTAACAAGACTGGATCTCGTTAAAATCGTTGACCGTGTAATTAGCATGGACACGTTAATTGACCCACGTGCTCGGCTATATAGCGGGGCCACAAAGTAGGCGACACTTTGTTTCACTGTCCGTTGACCCAATTGCCACAAGAATGCCAACGTAAAACCGTAAAAATGATGACTTTGATCGCTAGAAGTATGAAAACATAAATGTCGTCACGGTTCACTTGGTGATATATTGTATCTACGGCCGCGTATGTGGCTCTAATAAGCATTTAGCTGTTTCCATAGAATTTTACGATACGATCAGCATAATTTGTCGCACGTAGGCACGACCCGTTGCGATACCGACAGCACTAATTCATTAGCCAGCGTTTCTTTCTATCCGTTTTTTCTATCCGCACCCGCTACGCGTGAACTCAATATCTGTATTACGCCGCGAGATTCTGAATCGCCAGCGGAACAACCTGTTCCCGCGAACACGTTGCTAATGCGTACGGCTTTGTGTACGTGGATTTTTCTACTGATTTCCCGCGCACGTACTCTGCGATTAATGGCGCCTCTGCAAACATCTACTTGTCCTTGTTTCGACGTCGACGATGTAGCCACGACAGTTTTCGCTTCTGTCATCATTAATAAAATTTTCGGTAATATTTCATGCTTCTATGAGATTGTGGAATTACGGATTAATTGGTTGTTTTTCGAAGATTAAAGATATTTGTTGTTCGCAGATGTTTACTGTAAACGTATATTTAATAGAAATAATAGAAATGTGTTTAGTAGAAACATAAAGCAATATTATACAGCGTAAACAACCATTCGAAGTATAATAATAGATGTTAAAAATGATCCCACTTATCCGAGACGAAGCTTGGTAATATAGAGAATATCCATGAAAGCTGTCTACAGATGATTGAATATCTTCATGAGCAACCGCAGCTGTCGTGTCGCATTCAAGATACTATTCTTCATCAAATGGAAATTTAAATTCATTTTCTATTCATTTTATATAGTATGAAATTAAATATACAACTTGCTATAATTATAAATTATAGAGACAGAATAAAAGAAATTTAAAATTAAATTACATTATCACGAGCAAGAAAATACTTTCCAATTGCCCTGTCCCCATTCAATCACGAAAACTGAAAACTCATCGTTGGATAATTACGCTTCAAGCTTCCAATAACCAAAATAGAAAAAGAACTATCTAACCAAGCGTATAGAAGCTACATGAAAAATAGAACAGAACATAAACCTATTCGATATCTTTTACTTTTGATAAGCGATTAATTGCTATCGAAGTGTTTCAATGAAAACATCGTTAAAAAGGACAGTGCGATTACCAAACGAAAAACAAAAGAAAAAAAACGTTCACATACACGTTGACAGTGTAGAGATGTACACTTACATACTTGGTCGAATCTTTTCCAATTTTTTTTTTTTTTTTTTTTTTTGTTCGTAATCCGAATAAAAACGTTCATGGGAGGTTGAAGATTACGATGCGTCGGCATCTTTGATATTCAGATCAGAGATTTCTGGCTCGCGTGTGCAATTGCACCTGCGCATCGTAACGTCGATGCATATGCAGAACGTTTGACGTTACGGAATGAAGAGTACAACGTGCACGATGCTACATGTTCATGCCATTAATTTGTTTCCCGTGCGTACGCCGATACCGCCCGCGGTTGAATTATTCATAAGTATTCAACAGGCCACTTTCTGACAACCAGATCAAAGCTGACATTAAACGGATCGCATTCGGCCGATTTGCGGAACCGTGGAAAGAATTTTCTCGGAATTCTCGATTCTTTCTCGGCTATTCAGGTACTCGAATCTTGAGAGCATAAAGGCGAAGCTGCTGTTTTTGCAAGATGCAAAAAGATTTACATTTGCTATAGAGAAAACGCTACATAATAAACGATTTCTAGGACGCCTTAAAAAGATATCGATGATATAATAACGTATCACGGTTCAATTAATGCTTTGTTACATTGTATGCGCTTCACGGAAGTGTCTAGTCTGTTGCTGATGTTACATTAACGCAGAAGCTGCAAGTAATGAAAGATGCGGAAGAAATTAAATTGCATCTCGATAAGATAGTACGTGGATAGCATATTTTTCAGAATATTTGTTAAGCATTTGCAAAAATATATCATGCTTTTTTTACTATTTCGCTTCAACTATAATCAGTATAATTCGATGCGTAGTTACCCTTTTTTAGGAGCTTTTTCACATAATTAATTTTCAAAGTACAACGTTGCCCGTTGAAATACGTAGATGTATTATATATTATAAATTTTCTAAAAATACATCTACAAAGGGTTGTAAAAAATAATTAATATTATGACAGTCTATAGTTTCGGAATATTCAAAGTTGCGGTAGAATTAATATCTAAACCAAAAATCAAATAGAATTTTGTTTAAATGGGTTCGACCGTCGCAGTATCTTAGATTAGAAAATTGCTCTCCTATAAAACAAAAAATATATAACTTATCTTTTATTTGTTCTTCCTTTATATAAGCAATCACAAACTCAACATTTCCAATACGCAACATCGAAAGTGAAACAATTAAAATAAGGATAATATCAACCTTTTCCACGCTCGAAAGACTCAACGCACGAAGCAAAGAAAGGATGAACCTGAAGAACAGACAGTCTCGCGTGATGCTCATTTCTCCGCCACGCATACATTTCACGAGGGACACGAGCTCTTCTGTAAGAGTCGCTCTTCCTATCCCTTAATTCCTTGTTCTGTCATTGTTCCTCGTTGTCGTGTTGCAACTCCGTTCTCAAGGAGGACCCCCTGCGAAGTTGATCCACCGGTAAATATCGAGCTGCAGGTGTTGTGGCGCGGCTTCTCGGAGATGGCAAGGCGCCTGGGTACGTACGTATACGCGGCGCATACGCGTCGCGACGCGGTATGCGTATACGATGTCATCTGCTGACCGGTTTGAGCTGATAGAAACGCGCCACCGTGGGAAGAAGGAGCTGTTGAAGGGGACAAAGTATCGTCTGAAATGGACGTAGAAAAATGCAAAGAAATATTGGACAGTAATTTCTATGGCTGTGAAGTAGAGTTAGATTTGCAAGAGGAGCTCTTTCAGCTACGCTGACCGAGTTTCGAAGGTCCTTTGCCTTGTTCTTGCAAGTAGTCTCTGGGTCAGTGTTCCGAGTCAAAATTTGAATGGTTGTGTTTGAATGTGTGGATATTTAGGAAGGAACATTTGATCTTGTTCTTTACATCGTTTCTTGGTATTTAAAATTATGGTTGAGCCTAGAACCTGAGATTTGGGTTACGTAATTATTGTCTAATTTATTCACGTCTTTGCAATCATCATATTACAAATTAATCTGTCCATGGAAAATTACGATATACGAAACAATCTCAAGCGGAAGATGTAATTCATTGAAACATAATATTTCCATCTGGCAACCGAACACATTTATTTAATTTTTCATTCATTTATTACTAAGCTGCAAACGAAGTTTATGCAAATTTATACTTCCATGAGCATTTCTAATATTTTTCATATTATATGCGTTCAGCGTGTATGTATACGTTTTATTACCTATGAATGCACAAACTTCCACAATCCATTCATTACATACGATAATTATTAGGATGCCCATATCTTTTCTTTAACTATATTCCTTTGCATAAACAAGACTAGTGTATTGCAAAAACGATAAAAGTTTATCTGTAATTTTAAACAATTTACTAATAAATCTATTGTGGTGGCCAATGTGACTGAAAGCGATTAGTTAAAAGGAAACATTGCTGAAATCCAGAAGTATTTGGGACGATCTTAACCTCCCCTGTACTCTCTGCACAACCGGGATCAACCCTTCAGCACCTTGCAACAAGAGATCCGTCTAGAAAATATTGGTCAGACAGGTTCGCGCCAGCTGGACAATATTTCGACGGCGCTCGCTGCTCTTCGCTGGGGGTCCTCTACATTTTTGGTGCCTATGGGAAAATCTTCCGCGATTTCTTACTACGCAACGTCAAGACAGCTGTCTGAAGTTTTTAAGGTTTAGCTTCATGCAAATCAGACACTAGACCGCTGAATTTATTGGCTTCGAATGTCACGTCATCAAAGACAGCAGCGAGAAAATCGTGATACGCTTCTGGTCCCCCGTGGGACTTGGTTCCTTGACGATCTTTTCCTCGAAGCTTTCCTGTTTGATTTTTTTCTAGCGTTCGTGAGAATGAACCGAGGATTCTGATGTACGTATATGAGAATTCTCGTTGACCTGATGACATGAACAATTTTCCAATTGGAATATAATTAAAATAGGCAGAGAGAGAAACAAGTATTACAAAAATGAATAAAGTTCTAAGATAAAATCGTAAAATACTTTCGTTAATCGTTTATTAATTTTTATTGATTATTAAATTCTATTGTATATTCACGTTGACACTTTGTATAATATTAATAGAATATTATTTAGCAATGAAAAAATGTTTCTTTCACGATTTACGTAATAGTCTTTGAATTTGTAGCGTTTCTAATAATATGTCGTTTATGTGTATTCCTACTAACCGTATTATTGCTTATCGTTTTTTAAAATTCAATTTAATCCCATCATAAAATTCTATTACGCATACATTCGTATGATGCTTACAGAGATTAATCATCATTTTCGTAATAAAAGTATATCTTGTTAAAATTAACCAAGTGTCGAACTGACAAAAGACGAACAGTTTATGTAATTGACGTTTATGTAATACCAGTTCACTGATTTTCTCCAGTCCCTGGTAATATATTTGGTTCGTATAATAATTCAGATAAGTAGTTTCGATCAATAAGAATTTGTTTAAACAGAGTTCACATAAACAGAGTTCTACTATACTCTGACATAATACACTATACATAGTTCATAATACATTAACAAAATACGTTAAACTAACTAAAATTCCCACCCTTTTAACCTACAAAAATCCTCCACCTGCCTACAGTGATTTCAGCTCATGCATTTTTTAAATTTGCTCCCACGGGTATCATTGGCAATCATCACCTCGGTCCATAAAATTCGATCCACGGTTTCCACGCGACGGGGTCTCGTCTTAAACGGATAAGCTGGAATCCCGGCGGATTTTCCGCGTGAGTAGCGTGCAAGAAACACGACCGACGAAATCTCGAACGTTTAATCTCCGAGCAGCCTTACCTCCCGGTCATCGTGGTCCCGTCCAGCTTTATGCAAATGCGCGAGACTCGGTGACGGGGTTGCAGGGAGGGACACGAGGACGTCTCCTATGCGACGCGCCGGTTCGCATTATGTACACTGTACACCATCCGGACAGAGAGATGGTGGTTACGTTTCTTCTCTCGCACCCCATAAATTACCGGGCGTACAACATTTAATGGGCCGGTGCCTATGCCGGGACCAGGTCCCTTTGCTACCTTAACGCCATATCGCGTGTTTAGCGCCGCGGGGCACTCACGAGCGGAAAATACACTCAGCGACGACAACTTTATTTTATTCAGCCTGCCCCGACGTCGATAAGAACGAATATACAAGGTGTCCGGTAACCATAAACGGCGTTACTGCCGACCAGGATATGATTACTCGCGCAGAGGTATGATGAAAATGTAGAGTAAAGTTTCTGTACATGAGGCTTCAGTTTCAAGAAGGACGATTTCGATCATCTGCTATTAATTCTAAATTTCAACTTGATAAATTTCTCTTTATGCTATTTGCTAAGTCAACAGTGTATTTTAGATGGAAAAACTAATATACGCTAACAGATATATTAATATTTTAGCAGTAGAATGAAATTAATCAATATTTTTGCTTTCGACCAATTAAGAGGACTGTGTAATAATTATTTAGTTTACAGGGCATAACTATATGCGAAATATTATGCTTGACATTTTGAACATTGTTGACATTGATCACAATTAATTTCTACATTGATGAAATTAATTTTAAGAAAGGATACTTAATCTTATCATCAATGAAATTGTTTGAATCGAATTAATTAAAAGAGATTAGTAGTACAAATCGACAGAAAGTAGGATGAAAGTATTGATATTATCCTTGTTTATTAATTCAAATATGAACAGAAACAGAAGTTCAGAATCCAAAAATGCAGCAGAATCAGAACTTGGACTAAGTCACGCGCATATACATACGGAGTAAATTTTCAAAGTCGTTCCTCTTGAAAACAGAGCCTCATGTGTGATAAATTTGTCTTACTTCTTCCATTTACTTTTTTATGAGGAATCATCCATTGCTCACTCGATGATGTCATCAGTTACTGGACACCTTGTATGCTATAGCTAAATACTATTCCAATGCTATAGCGTGTTTCATATTTAATTCATTATTTGTTCTAGTGAAACAAAATGGATCATATATAATTCAATAAAATAATATAAAACGAAAGATGTTGTGAATCTATTATTTCCTTAAAAAACGAAAGGAACTTTTGGAACAACCTAATACATACACATGTACATGATTTTTGGCGCTTTGGTGGATAGTAATTCATCGTTTGATTTCATAGAATGGTTCGTTGTAAAGACCTGTGTGCGGACTCGTAAAGAAACAATAAGATGAATTAGGAAAATATTAGTTTTAATTGATTTCAATAGCAGTTGATTAGTTATTACTATTTGGTTGATGCTTGCGTAATGTCGTTTTACTGAAGCTTCAATTTGATGATTTAATACCCATTAAGTTATATTCTACTACATACATTAGTTACTTCAGTAGTTTTGAAATCAAAACTCTAACTGGTGCTAATAATTTCTACAATTTTTTATCCTTTTCTAGTTTTAAAATAGAAAAATTTCTTACATTGGCAAAGACAAAAAGCAATTGATGTAGAATTTATTACAGGAACGATGCAGTTTCCTTGTCGTAATAATCTTTAGAAATGTGAATTGTGTCGGGCCAACTCCCCCTTTCAGTTCAAAAATTACGCGAAGCCTATTCATATAGTATAAATGGGGTATAGCCTTAAACCAGTTTAGTAAAACTCGATTCTCTGTTAGCTTTGATGTCTGACCATAGAAATAGAGACTACAAGCTTTCTTTCGTATTGCCTGCAGCTATGCTATGTGCATTCAAATACATTTCTAAAATTTGTGTATGTTGAAAAATTGTAAAAATTATAAATGTTATCGCGCGTTATAAAACATTTGAGGAATAAATTTATTATACGAAATAAGCAATGCCGAAATTCCAGAAGATTTTTCTTTCATAGCAAATTGTTGGCTATATTTATTATGAAAATTCTTGACTTTGCAATATCGAGGAATTTAAATGATAAACAGTGTAAGTGTCAGAAGCAAAGCTTTCTAATAAAAACAAAAAAAACGTATATCACTTACATAATATAGTTTATCACTTGAACACTGTAGACCTCTAGTCTTTACAGACTTAATGAGAATAAATGGTAAAAACATGTATTGTATGAACTAAATTTATTTAATTCATTTCTTTCATTTTTCTCAAACACAGATTAATTAGCACTTATGATCATACACTCCCGTTCATAAGTACTAGGACACCTTTTGTTTGGATTTATAAGAACTATTTCAGCGAGTTATAGGAAAAGCATAATGTATTAAAAATCTTTACGTGTACATCCCCATAATCCCCTAATCTAAATTTTATACAAACGAACTCCGAGTAGCAAAATTAACACAATTGCCAGAATTAGTTAAAGCAGCCGTCGAGAGACATAAATGACATAAATATGAAGAAATTCAATGTTATTATAATATATGTATAAAGATAAGATTTTTCTATAATAACCCTAAACATATGGATTCTTCGTTTAAAATTCAGCCATCTTTACATTAAGTTTCAAACCAGATAATACTGTAGAAATAGTTTTCTAATCATTCTCGAGGATAACTTCACCTTCTGCAAGTGTCTTGATACTTATGGATACGAGCATATCTCTACCTCGCGATGCTTCTAAAAGCCAAAATAAATCATTCTAGCACTTACGACTCTTTCCGCCGTATCTCACATGGCACATATATGTTACCTTTCTTCTTTCTTCGACATTCGCATCTTTGATCATTCCAACTCCTCGAATCAATTTCGCAGACTTGCCAACAAAGAGAAAGAAAGGGTGACAGGAAGGAAAGCGAAGAAATGCCAGCGTATAACCAATTACAGTAACATCTTCGAAAGAAAACCGCATGACGTAGAACCAGAAGCGAGGAGCAATAAATCGCGATACAGACGATTTAAATGGACGATCGTTCACCGTTACGGCCGAGAGAACGGCCTCGAGGGAACGCCATCGTAACTCGGAATTAGGATGCCACCTTTCTGCTTTCCCGTTTAAAGTATCGTCCCGGAAATCCAAGGCAGAAGCGCGTTGCTTGTGGCCGTTCGTGCAGCAGAAGAAGAGCCAGTATATTTATAGGAATTTCTCGCGATAAGTCCAGAACATCATGCACAGAGCCTAACAAACACACGCTCAATCCTTTGGAAATATAATTTTGTACATAAGTTATGATCTTCATATTTCATTAACCTTTGTCGTGATTTTTATCACGTAATGATGTTCGGTATATCGTGATTTTCGGCCCCGAACGCATAAATTTCAAAATTTTCCTCTTGGCAAAAATATCGGATCTGCGATTGCGCCCGGGCGAGCTGTTTTTAGCGAATTTTAATAAATTTTATTGAACGATGAAGACGATTGAAAAAAAGAAGTTTAGATTTTATATTTCACACTGATCAATGAGGAAAAATCGAAGTCCAACACGAACATTAAGAAATCGATTAGAAAGAATAAGAAATTCAAACCTGTTCGTACGTGGCTGAAAATCCAGTAGACAAGATCAGGTTCAAGACCCAGTTCTATTTGTCATTCGTTCGGAACCAGATGTTCGCTGGGGGTATAAGGTCTGCTCAATATAAATATTATCCCTTCGTACTTCACTCCACTGGACGTACATAATGCTAGCAGCTCAAATTATTTTGCCAAAAGTCCTTTATCTTCGTACAATGATAAATAAAATGTTGAATTTTACGTGTGACTTAATTTGTTCTCTTCTTATTTGAAGAATTTGTGAAAAGGCGTAGAATAAGGGATTCAACAGCGATATAACGATCGATAAATTTTAATATCTAAATAATATTTTCAAAGGGCGTTTAAGGTTTATTTTAAAAGATTTTATTTTATAGTTTTGCATTGTATTTTTCATTCTAATAATAACACATTAAGAAAATTCAATTAGAATTATAGATAGATAGTATTATAAGATTGAAAATGTGAATTGAATTATATTATATTCTACGGATGTATCTCATTTATAATATTATTTAGAATTTTTTATTATATTCTCGAATATCTATATTTTAGTCATTAATCGTTTTTATGAATATTTCTTACTTTACAATTTTATTGTTATTAATCAGAGTATAAGGTAAATTGTAAAGTAATTAAAGTTAATTTATCGTTTAAATTATATTACTTCCAGTTTCAATAGATAATATAAAATACTGTATATTATATAGATCAGTTAAAAAAGAAGTTTTTTAATTTGATATAGTTCAAATAATTTGTTAGTTTTAATTTACTCGATATCAATACGTACTATCTTACATATTTTTTTTCCAGAAAAATATTCCGAGATCAATTGCCTTGAACTGTCAACCCTGTGGTGCAAAATCTACTTCGCAAGTTGCTAGAAAGTATCCATTTAAGTTTCCAAGTCAGGGTCATGGGGAAGATAGATTTATAAATATCAAATACAACAAGGAAGCTGCAAATTATCTTCTGACAAAAAAACCCGATAATATGTCGAAGCAAAATGAGATCGATGTGTTTAAGCAGGTAAGTTAAATTTAGTTACATTAATTCAATAATCTAACAGAAATAATAAATTTTATACTTGATAAATTTGTTTAACTTGATTTATATGAAGTTACATAATTTTCAAATACAGTAGACCATGAACTTTGATAAGTTCATATATTATAAGAATTCTACATTTTCTCTATAATAGTTTCCATTTTCTTTTCCACAGTGGATAAAAAACAAAAGATTCGCTCTTTTATCAATTGTACAATTAAATTTTTCTTAAAATTAAAAATTCTACGTATTATACATATTTTCAACCCGAAAATATTTTCTATTCCAAGGAATTGAATACAACGAACACAGTTACAATGAACGCGACAGTTATCAGAATTTTTCGGACAAAATGTGATATTACTATATCGTTGAACTGTAAAGTTTCAGAATAAAAAATTATTCAGTCACATAAGTAGTATATACGGTATCTTATAAATTACAGTATTGTACTAATTTTTGCATGAAGAATCTTATTAATGTATAATTTCCGCTGAAGTAGAATGATGATACTCTGACCGGACCATTAGACGTACTTCCAATTTGCACATATAATTTTTTTGCAAGAGTATTATGCATAAACTATTCGATACGGGCGGATCTCTATGTAGAATATCCTTGATTGCCAAAATAAAGGACTTAAAATACGTACCGGTTTTAAAGCTTGTTTGCAACATCGTCCGAAACGGTGGTATTACGCGATTTTAATGGATCCGAACGTTAGAAAAACTCTTGAACGGTAGTTGTTGCAACATCAAACATTGAATTAGCATAAAGGCTGTCCGGATGTAGGCGTAAGTTATCTTGTTCATGTTTATCGACATAAGGGTATATAATCTTCGATAATTGATAGAGATAAGATCGAAATCACGGCGGGGAAGAGACTCACTACACGGAAATTACTGTTCTTAGACGCCGAGAAAATAGTTGAAGTTTCACGGGAATAAAAAAGAACATAAACGGAAAAACAAAGAACTTCGTCTTTATCTTCTCATGATTCTGAATGTATCGTGTTGTTCCTCGTGGTGTGTAAGGACTTCCAACAGATGATTTTGAGATTGAATATTTATTAGGTCGTGCCAGATAATCCGACAATAGGACTTGATAATATTAACGCTAATTCATCTCGTGAAAGTATCATAAAGGTTCAATGATGTTTAGGCCGGTTTTGCACGCCTGTAGCGATACACATATCGCGAAATGCGTACCGTGTGAATGTCGCCATTTGTTTCAATGTTTCGCCTGACTTCTTCATAGGAAAAAACATGGTTGCCAAGATACACGATGGATACACGAAATGAGTATCGCGATACTGTGTTTAACGAGAATCGTCGTGTGAATGTTTCCATTGGTGTACATGAATATTCAGTATCTATCATACACGTATCTTCGCGTGAAACCGGTCTAAGATGTCCACGATGCTTTATTGGAAAATTGTTGCAAAATGTAATATACACGTATACAATGTAGTATATAAGTCGTTTCGTAAGTTGTTTTATCTTGTTACCTTATTTTGTCAAAAATTTGGTATATAAATATAGGAAAGTGTTACACATGAGTTCAATCGTCAGTATATTCTTCCCGCTTTTCTATCTCGCTTCAAAAAAAGTCTGTGGTTTAGAATTTGGACAAAGTTTCTCTCTTGGAACTTCGAAACGATGTTTGACATGTTTCTACATGCAGAGCTTTCGGACAAATTAAATGACTATCTCTCAGTCCTTATTATTTGTTTGCCTATTCTTGCGAAATTTATAAATACTGTGGTTCTGATTCTCATTATTCCATCATTCTGCTAGCCCTTTTGAAATTTCCCCTTATTAAAGATGTCATAATAAAGAGAAAAATCTAAAAGTAACGATATAATTTCTACGTAGGGTCGGCAACGATATTCTATCGAATAACAACAATGGAAGAATACGAGAACTTATGAAACGATCTAAAAGAAATTATGAAAATGGAATCTAGGATTTTTTGGCCAGAAATGTAATATTAGAAATTATAGCAAAGAATTTGAATAATTATTAATAAAGAATTCCAAAGCTTTTGGAGTGAACCTAATCAGCAGGGAAATAAGTGACACGAACTTACTGAACATTTATTGGATGATTAATATACAAGACAAGTAGAAAGGAAATATAAAGTTTTAAAATTGATCGGAAAATTCTAATTAAACGGAAATCTCAAAGTGTTGGCTGAAGAAGTACCAGGAATGTAATTTCCTGTGTGTAACGCAACTTCGATATCATTACTGTAATAACAGACAGCAACATGGTAGCACAGTTTCCTCTGCCGATTTTCTTCTATCTCACGTCCTCTTCTTCCTACTACCTCTTTTCTTCTCCTACCCTGTCCGTTTGCTCTCCCTGCTTGATATTCGACCAGAGCACACTTCACTTTATCCTTATTTCCGTATAATGGATCTTTATCTATGAATATAGCTTCATTGATGCACACCGTTTCACGATGCGATTTATGGCGATAATCGCACGCTGTAGCTTATTTTCGTCTCGTTTTAAAGATGAAGAGAGAAGTTACTGAGATTATTATTATTATGAGAGAGACAGAAAGAGAGAGAGAGACGAAGGGGGCGAGAGGAAGCTTGGAAATCTTTACCCTAGGGAATAGGGAGATTGTGTGCAATAGTGGGTTAGTTAGAAGATTCAGATGTAGATAATGGTGATGAGATTTTTATTTGATCATTTTCTGAATGAGTTGTGAAAAAATGATAATCCGTTAACTAGGAAAAACAGGTTAACTCGTTACTCGGTTTCCCTAATCTCGTGAAGATAATAATTTTATTATTTATGAATCTCCTACCTTTTTATGTGTTATCTCGTTTATGCTGAAAATAAATTGGATGTATCGTGTATGATATATGGAAGAATTAAAATCATCTATCAGAGATTAATTTGTTTTTATTAACTTGCAACGTTGTTACAGGATTATAGAAATTAAACGATGACCTGGTTAGCAGGTTAAAAAGTTTTTAAGTAGATGATAAAGGAGGCGGAATATGAGAAGAATTTCTCTTCTTGAGAGGCAATCCTGCAGGTTCGATCTTAAAGAGTTTGGAGTACTATAGATTTTATGGCGTTTCTGAATTGTTTCTGAATTCTAGAAGGGTTGAAATATTTTTGTCAAAGAGATTTCTGAAGATACTCTAATAAAGACATGATTTGTTGATAATTACCTAACTATAGTTTCAAATGTAAATTCCATTTTGATTTCATCGTTTAGTTTAGTTTAATGTAACGTAAGTTTCCAGTTTCGACATTAACTAACAATAAGTTACTAAATGTCAGGTTTAGATCTATGATTTATGAATTTATAGGATCTAACTATTTGAATCGTACAGCTTCTAAACTTTAAGATGAATGGAATATTTCAGCTAGAGAAATTTTTCAAAGTATGGAAAAATCATTTCTTCTAAGGATTCTAAATCGAAATTTACCACATTTCACGAATTATAAAATACTTCAGTGATAGAAATCAAATATGTGATCAAATAAATGACAATTTTAAGTGATGTTAAATGTAAATGTTTAGATGGAGATTCAGCAAGCTCGAACGTGTACCGTTTCATTATCGCATTATACATAGTTCAGTTCCGATAGTACGAAACAAGATCATTATCATGTCATTAAATCCTCATAATCGATGAATGTGTTATAAACGAACGTCGCCACGAACTACGATGTCGAATCGATCGTTAGCGACTCCGATTGTTCGTGTTTAAAGACCTAATCGATCGATCGTAATTACCTCACGAGCGATAAATCGATTTCTAATTAAGATCGTGACGCCTCAGGAAAATGGGGAATCAACTATTATACACGTATTCTATACGTATTTAATTCTGATCATAGTACATTATTTTAGTCTCCACCTTTTTCGAAATTCTATGATAACATTTTTCAAGCTAATGTGAAACCTAATTATGAAATGGTAATTTGAATCTCAAATTATCGCTATAATACTTGTCTCTAATCGATCATGTACTGAATTTGTTGTTTAAGGTCAACTGAATTGTTGAGAATATTAAGAAATTTTGTAAATTCTAGTTTGTTCTAATTTATATACTGTAAATTAATGTAATATCGTTATTACTACATTTTTGATGTTTATACGTTTGTGGGAAAACGTAAAAACGAAAAATTGTATGAAATATATAAAATATAGAGATATATCAAATAAAATACACGAAATCTCATTCTCATTGCGATGTGTATTTAGTGTGTGAAAAGAATCTTTATGTTTCTTTAGTTGCGTTTATAAAAATCGGATTTGCATGAACATCCACAGTCCAGTTATTATGTACAACTTTATTGCACATATATTTGATTTCTCTTGATCAATCCAAGCTGAAGCTTCATTTACAATCTAAAGCTGTACTGAAAGTAAGAATTACAAAAACGTTGTAAAATTCGTATTCAATTTACCAAAGTTCGTATTTTATCTTATTCCGATTGAAAATTCTCGTGTTCAAACCACGAGATATGGAGACGTTTCAAAAATTCACATCCGATTTACCAAAAAGAAAGGAAACGATGGAGAAAATGTAGAAATTCACAGGAACACACAGTGCAAATTTTTCGCTGTCAAGTGTCGCTTAAGTCACTAAACCCTGACAAACGGCACAGCTGGAATCTCTGTCGGATAATTGGCGAAAGAAATTTATGCACCAATTAATGGCGAAAGAAAACGTAATACCAGGGCTGAGGCAGAAACAAGTGCTGCGCCGCAGCCACTTATCCTCGGAAAACAAGGTGCCTGGAAGCTTAGTAGGCCTACCTAAAGACCTGTGGGACGAGGAACACTTCAAAGATGGAATGTGGAAATCGAAGCCACGAAAAAGGCCTTTAATAGGCATTATGTATTCCGTATTAAATACGCATGAGTTCTCCACGTTATCAGGTAAGAATTCCATGGCGTATTTAGAACGTTTCCCATGATGTATAAAAATATGGTATGCTATCGCCAACCACCAGATTCCTTCATTTAATGGAAAGTTGCATTTTAATCTTCCGATATTTGCATTTGTATTATTATATATCTAATTACGATTTACGAATTATGTACTTAAATTGACTGCATTACTATACCTCTCATATTTGTCTTTTTATTTCGAATATTTATGAACCTGCTTTGATACTAATGTTTTCGTTATTGACTTGTTTAATAATATGTGTCTCTGTTTATTAAAGATCTTGATTATGTACTCCCTAGTTTGTATGTTTTTTACATGTTTATAGTACTCTATACTATGATATTATATTATTATATTAGGTTACACTGTAGTATATAATGCACGGAATATGTTTGAGAAAATATATTGAGATTATGTTTATCCTTTGTTTTTAAGAGTACCAGAAACGACGGATTGATTGGAGTTCAGCAGATGCAATCGCAGTAGCAACTGATAATGTGGTGAAATTTTACAATATATTAAAATCTGATATTATGGACTCGATACGCCTGAAAGTACATAATGTTGATTCATTAAAATGGAATAACGCTGGTAGGTAACGCTACACAAAATATATAATTACTGGTGTGTTAAAGAGTCTATCACACATGTTAAATCTATTAAAAATTGAAAGCTGAAGCTGCCTACAATGAGCATAGCTACAAAAGTATAAAATTAATGTATTTCGTTACGTTTTCCCGATATCGTTAGATACATATCATTTTTATTTACTTTATTATTGAATATCCGGAGAAAATTAAATTTTCCATTATTTTAAAATAAATAATCTCCATCTAATACCACATCTAATTTATTATATCGATTGCGAATCTTAAAGATTTTCTGGCTACAAACTTATCGACTTACAAAATTCTGCATTCCTTTTCGCTATCTACCAATTGATATTTAGAAACGATATAGATTGAAGATTCCAATAAATTTGGAAAATTCTCCATAGTATTTCAAATATGATATACCATATCCGAAATCCAATATTCAAATATCCACGAATTTGCGAGTTGTAAGTTATAACGCTATAACAAAATACTTAAATAGGAAGTTAATATCAATTTTTAAATTTGTCAATCCAAAAACAAAGCGGTCGTGTCTACATTAAAATAATTCTAATTTCAATCATCAATTACTTATGTAAATATGTAGTTTTCTCATTGTTGCAATTAATATTGACAATATCTTACAAGAAAACTTTACATTTCTGTCCAGGTAATAAACTGTTGATATGCACTCCGTCGTTTGTGAAACTGTACTGTATAGATAGGCAGAAGACGATTTGGACGACAGCCACGTGCGACAGTGACGTGACTTGCGTCTGCTGGTCTAAGAATGACCAACATGCCGTCACGTGAGTAGTATCTATCTATACAGAGATTTGTGGTTGTTGCATAAATGTAAGATAAACACAAACGATCATTTATCATCGAATATCATTTCAATCTATTAACGACGTTTTATTACGATCTGATCTGGCTTGATAAATGTCATTGATTTACTTACCACAATTATGTGCTTGTCGATCGTCTGCGGTCCCGCGTCGCCTTGCCGTGAGCCACTTTTTAATTATTCTATTACTTTGTCGTTAACATTACAATTTATGTTCGTTATAAAATCTAATAAGTGAATCGAATCTTTCCCTGGGTCTTATCTTTCTACTTGTGTTCATAAAGATATGAATCTGCATAAATCTACTTATAAATTTACTCAATCTTCAATTATTATTACAATTTAATGGCCAGTTTAGTAGGTATTTCAATAAGTTAACAAAATTCAGAGTGCTGTCGGTGGGATGTTTGCTTTCATATATATTTCGTTTGTAATTAGCTAGAAAATGGATATAAATTATATGTACATTTCTTTAATATTGTGCAGTGCTGACCGAAGTATGATCACGATATATTTAGCTCAAGATGGCAAGGTCGTTAATTCGTTGCTCGCGTTTTCTTCAACTATTTTAACGATCGCATTTTCATCGAATTATGGATATCTCGCAACTTCGGCGATAGAAGGGAAAGTTCGGATTTTCCAGTGGCCAAGTTTGAACGTGCACATTGACATTCTTTACTACGAGCCTATTCTAGTAAGTCGATATTTTTCATTACACACGAACACTTTTATCGTCTGCAAAGTTGGACACTGTTTAAAATGAATTATGTACTATATTCAGGCTTTAGCTTGGCACCCGTACGAAAGTGGTTTATTATGCATAGGCGGTGGCCTGGGTGACGCTTCGCTGACCCTTTGGGACATGAACAGGTTAAGTGCACCGACTTACCGCGACGTCCGGTTCCAAGGTATCGTGAAGAATATGATATGGAATAAGCACAGTGGTGAGCTTGTCGTTCACTGGTCGTACGCTGAGCGGCATAATGACGCATGCACTGCGATACCGGTTCTCGCGAGCCTCGATCGCATTGTGGACGAGATACCTTTGGATAAGGAAATGCAAATCAACGCCATTATGTGGAACTCTGATCAAACGCAATTAGGTACGTGAGAATCCTCTCGTTTATTTTATTATTCGATGAAACTGTGAAATCGTAATTGGATCTGTGATAGTGCCACGTGTATTAAACGTAATAAGGGTTTCGAATTCAAAGCGTTTAGTGATTTATGAGACGAGAAGAAGATTATTAGATGTAATATTAAAATATAAAAATTCGTTAAGTCCCATGGTATGTGCATCTGTTGTTATTTCTGTAACTGTGATCGATCGTGATCAATTATGAGTTGCGTAGAATGCTCTCTGTGAGTACTATGCTAGTACTATGTCCTTTAATGTTATATGATGTCCCTATGTTGAATTTGAAATATGTTTTTCTGTATCTATTCTGGTAGATAGGTTTCGAGTGGGAAGTATGATCATATCACTGCTTGGCAATGATAGCTACACAACTGACAAAATTTTTAATTTGCTTTTATTGCATATAACATCTGCGTTATGTTTCTATTTTTATCATGTAACACGGTTATTTTATCATGAATATTTATAATCAGTTTTCCGTGAGAGGGCAGTTACGTTAAAGTAATAAGGCCTGCATTTAGTATTTTCAAAAATATAAATTTTGAGAAGCCTCTTTTCTAAAGCTTTCACATTTTTTGAGTTGTGACATTATCAACAGCGTATAAAGCAGCGATATGGAGAGTTCTTAGTTTGAGCGGTAAATTATTGGTTTTTATACTATTTGTTTAGTTAGGTCATTTTGTGACATTTTAAGAATGCAGTTGTTTCTGTCGAATATTGATATATATTTCTTCACAAAAGGATTTAAGAAATTCGTTGAAAAATGTTAACAGCTAGGAAGCTACAAAAGTTTCGAAAACATGTGTTTTTGGATAATAGTTAAAGGAGGAATCTAACAATTTAATATTCCGTAATTTGTATGTTTTTGTTCGTAGTACTGCTATGTAGTTTGTGAACTTTGTGAAATTATCGTACCTCCATTCTTACGTAAATTAATAATTCTAATGTCATCAAGGGAATTAACAAGTGAATGTGCATATTTTTTTTTAGCTCTTCAGTCCGACGAATCTTTAATGATATGGAATTTTTTCGGTAACGATTGCCAATATACAAGATGTAAGACACAACGCAAACATATGCAAAGTGATACAAGATCTACGAATTTCAAAGAATTTGAATACTATAATATACGGTAGAACCGACGTATTCAAGAAATTTTTTAATATTCATAAAAAATTATTAAAAATATTTAAAAAACTTACTTATCAGTAAGCCAAAACATAACTAATAGTCGTGACTACTAGCTTTTAATATACTTCATATAATTCGGTATTTTGTCCAATCTTACCACCTTTTATTTTAATATACAAATGTCATGTATTTCGTTTTTTAACAATTATAGGCTATGATCATTTTTGAACGTATTGTAAAATGTTACCAAATCTCGAATTATTGCTACAATCAAATTTTTGGAATACCAGTCTATGAATCTCTTATTTATTGCTGCGATTACATGATTTTAATTATAATTATTATATAATATATTTAAAAATAGATATTAAAAGTTAGTAATTCTAGTTAAAAATAAAGGAAAAGATGCACTGATTTTTAGCGTTTGTTGTAATGTTTGAAGCACTGGATGCACTTTATATTCTAAACCAAGGACTCTTTCTTAAAATGAAATTTATAAAGTTTCATGTTATATTGAATTCGCGATTTATGTGATTATGTACGATAAAATTCATTATTTGGATACATCGGTCCTACTGCATATCAAAAATTAGTAACAGTAACGGGTAATGTCTTGAATCAAAAATTGTTGTTTTATATAATTATTTGCATCTCTCGATATTTAGTTTCATACATAATTCAATGTTGAGCAAAATCCAGTTATTTGAAAATGTAAATTAAACGAATTGAAATCGTGCTTTCCTTAGCATACGCAGTGTCATGGAATTATGTAACTTATTTTATAATTATATGACTTACTTTTCTTTGTTGATCAGAAGAAAAAATATATATGTATATATTCTATTAAAATTTCATAAGTTTATTTCTAAAAATTTCTTTATGTTTACCTATAAAACAATTGAAAAAGCAAAACACTAAAAAAATATAAACACTAACTCCAAAGATACGTACTTAACTGCAAAACTATACTTACAGCAATTACAAAAATTTAGTTTCCTATAAAATTTCCATCTATAAAATCGAAACGCCTAACTGAACGCTATCTAGATAGAAAGAACAAGTACGGTCGTTGCAAAGTACAAGTACAGGCCACTTTAAATTAATTTCACCAATTAAGTTTCAAAAACAGCGAACAACTAAGATAATTAGATACCCTTCTTACAATTACCTATCCGAACCACTCAACCATGTTATAATTTTGTTTAAAAGAATCTTTTTCATGCCACTAACATTGTATAACATACTGTTCCTTTCAAATACATCGATCGCTTGACCGTATCTCTATCTTCACAGCTTCACACACAAAGATCCCATATCATCTTCCTATCGTATCACGAGCTACACGTTTCATCATAACGTCGAATCATTTCCAACGTCGCGATCGAGAGAATCGATGAAAAAGGAAGGAAAGAATAAAAATCACGCGAAAGTCGTTTCGCAAAACGATTACAGCGTGCCAACGATTAAGGACGATTATGATCGAATCACGCGCAATTTAAATTTTTCCGGGCCCATTGAGCAGCAGGTTTATCGATCGACCGGAAGATAAGCCGGCACAATCTCGTGCTAGAACTGTTAACAACCGTCTGGACTATCATCAAATAGATTTTCACGTTTCGCCACCTTTGGCAATTCCCGTCTAAATTACACGATTATCTTTCGGCTACTACTTACACAAGAAAAGGGAAGGGTATGTAGGCCATTTTGCGAGCAACCACTCTGGCAAATGCCGCGTAATTATGGTTTTGTATAGTTCGGTGGTTTTTTTCAATTAAATACTGTCTCCTAATTCCAACTTAATGCCCTAAAAGAATTACAGTAAAGAATTTACAAGCTCGTGTTATAGAAGAAAATTTATTTATAAAAAGTTGAATATTTTCCAGAAAACTCAAGTGCTATTAGTTTCGATGTCATAAGCTTTTTGTCATAGATTTATTTTACAATTGGCATTGTAAAATAACTCTTCTTTTACTTGGTGTTTTGACCAAAGATGAGGAAATGGGAAGGTGAAAGGCAATTATTGCAATGCATTCGTATTTGAATAAAATTTGATTTATTGAGATTTGCTATCAATTATAATAAATCTTCGTCGACTACATATGTATGCAACGATAAATCCTAAGAATCAAAATTGGTAGTTCAGGTCTGAATGGATACTAGATTTGACAAGAAGAAAATACACATTTAAAAGATTAAATAAAATTATGGCTGTTTATCAGTCTGGTAACTGAGAAAAATCTTTATATATAAAGTCACTGTAGTTGTACTTTTTCAAATTATACTGTTTAATTATATTTATTATACTATTTTGCAAGGGCAACGCTGCGATAAAAAAGGCTGCTTCGCCCCTCTTTAATACTAAGGATATAACAATTGACTATAAATCTTCAATTTATTAGCTAAATAACAGAAGAAAAAAGCTGTTTCCATCGCCAAATAGATAAGTAATTTATAGTTTTCTGTATCAGACTTCCTATTTTCTAAAAATTCAGAACAGTATATTTTTTTCATTTCTATCATCTTTCTAAAAAATTGACAACACTATAAATAGACTTCAAATATGATTTCAATTACTATCCTTCAATACAATTTCGGATATTAAGTTTCGCGTTAATCCTGTAAGGACTTGCTGAATTTTTGAAGAATGTGTAGTAAGAAACGTTTTATATTTAATTAATTTACATACAATTAATTACAAAGTCTACTTATTTGTAATTCATCTATTCTTATTATTTTCCATATTCTAGCGTTGCGTTAGCAGTCATCAACCTCTAAACAAAACCTATCGTAACCATCATCCTTTAATCTGTAACAACTTCCACCAATTTTCGTCGATCAAGCTAAATGTTCATCATCTTTTACAACTTACTCATCTTAAATGAACAATTTCCACACGTCCATCGTCACCCATCGCGTTGCGCCCAACGGCAATCTCCAACAACTATTGAATTCTACTTTCACAGGTCGCATGCCCAGCGCGGTGTCTTTTTGTTCGTTACGTCGTCCACTTATGGAAATCGGGATTTCGTTGGGATTAAACGGCCCAGCAAGGACGCGGTTAATGGTCTCAAATTACCGTCCTCGCCTCGGCCCCCTCGCTTAACATAAAGTAACTAGAACAGACGCGGCATTACGGAGCTCGCGCTAATGCCACGCTGCTCGCTAATAACAAGCGAGCGGGGCCGATGAAAAACCGCGCGACCAAACCAGTTAGCCGCCGCAGACCGAAGGAGCTTTAACGTTCCGCTCGAGCCGCGCTCAATCGTGTCCAATCGAACGATAAGTTAATCGATGACGGAAATCAGAGGCAGACGCTTGAATTATCGCTCGCGTAATTTGGCCCTTCCACGCTTGCAATTATCCGTATCTCTGATTCAACGATAGTTCAAACTTACGAGGATGATCGCCGTGATCTGCGAGCAAATTCGTGATGCAAACTTGCGTCAAGTTTTATGATGCGGCTCGTGATTAGGGAATTGCTGATTTTTACACATTTACGTGAAAATGAATTATCTTCGTTGTTGAAATTCCTGTCACACATTCTACCAGAGTACACCGATACTATACAATCTCTGTCACAGTGAAGTTAATTAACTTCTTTTTTTATCACAAAGGTGATCCAGCAGAAAATCCAATCAGCTCATCAGACCCGAAACTAAACCAAATTTCACCAAATTGAAAATTCAGTCACGAACAGTCACCCCATATTCTCACCCTCGTGCGACCGTTCCATATCGAATGTGATCCAAACCAGATTGAATCATGCTTGTTCGACAACAGAAACGAGAAAAATTCGATTTCGCTCTGTATTCGCTCTGTACGCGCATTTCTTAGTTAGTCGAAACCGTTAATTGGCTGGCTGGATGCAGTGTTTATGGTTGGGCAGTCGTCGTAAAACGGTTGCTGATTATCATTACATACAATCACGCTTAGATCCACCGATACCAGCCTTCTCGAACGATATTTATTACCATAACCGTACCATAGCAGATTCTGGCTCGATTCGCCACTTTTCTTCGTCGTTTTCTCCGTGGCTCAAAACGAGAAGCGGTTCGCGGCGGATGTCAACCACTTTGAGTATTCTTTTACGTTCTACTCCCTTCCTTTTCGTTTTGTTTCCTGTTGCTTTTGCGTCTAGATGCTTGGAATCCATCGTAATAGGTCCTTCGATCTCGTAATCGGATATTGAACCGCGATGAACAGCCGGCTGATTTACATCTTCCTCGATAGTCCGCGTAATAACAGTGCATCGTTGCTCGTCTTCGATTGAAATTACAACGGCCATGAGTTTTAAGGAGATTATTCTAATAATGTAACCGTATTGCCATTGCTGAAATCGATCACTGGGACTTTATCGTTGCTCGGTGAGCCTGTACTTTCGATTTTCTCTTGCTACGATATCGTCGAACTTGTAAACAAATTACTGAGTAACATTCTCTCAACTTGCTTTTTTATTGAAGAAGTATTGGAAGGTGAAAAAGTAAAATTGTACAGACAATTAACTGTATTCTTTTTATTCAGTCGGTGGAAGAAAGATTATTTAGTACAATTTGAATTTACGTTCATTTGGTGGAATAATATCGTATAATTATTTATAAATTTATTGGTTATACTGGTTAATTTATGGTTAACATTTTTCGCAATGTGTCTACTCAGAAAGTATTCGAAGATCTACAGATGAATAATACAGATTATCAAGTTTCAATCTGAGTTTTAGAATGTGTATCATGGCGAATAAATCTTCGTACCCGATGACTTTTGCGATCTCCTCGGAGATTTGAAGGGTCAGATGCGGTCGTAGAGATTGCGAGTTCGAAGTGCTGATTGATCCTGCGTATAGATACACTAAACCATCGGTCGAATTGACATCGACAATTGATTATTGTGGAATATTTAATGAGAAAGTATTGACTTACTAATTCTCTTTCGTAATTACATCTTGAATTATGGAAGCATGAATTTGAGAAATTAGCGAAATAGGAGAAAAATAGAAGATACTGTATTTTGGATAAATAAAGAATTTTCTTTTTTCAACGTAAACTAGGTTATTAAAATCGTATAAATACGTTTCAATTTCCCTCATTATTTACAAGTTATTTCTAATAACTTTTATTCATAAGAGAAACTCAAAATTACGATTTACGATACACAGAAGATATGAAATAATGAAGAAATTTTTAAATTCATAAATTCTCGTGGAATTTCTACTTTCTTATAATTTTGTAGTAATTTAAAGTATTTCTTAATTTAAAGTATTTTATGAACCGGAAATAGAAATCAAATTTACAATAAAGAAAGAAGAAGATAAATAGTAAAACTTCCACATGTTAGCTATAGTTTTAATCAAGCAGTATCCGAACATTCTTATTCAGAAATGTTTATCTGCGGCTTCTGATGAGCCGAAAAAATCCAAAGAATTATGACAATGAGCATAACGTATCTACCTATGTCGTACTTATCAACACTGTAGAAGGATTATTTATTTGGATCTTTCAAACAACTACTGTTCTTGATTCGAGAGGTCTCATTTTTCAACAAGACATTCGCATAATATAACATCAAAGCATCAAAGCTCATACTTTAACTTTAGAAAAGCTTTAACTTTAAATTACGATCTTTTAAATTTTTCCTAAATTTCGTTACGAACTTCCCGAACTGCCCAATAATTCGTCGGGTGGAATCTCGGCGTAACGTCAAGACCACATTCGTTTCGTTCCAGATGCGTGAAATCTCGTGTTTCATGACTCGGTCTTCAGACAGAAGTAAGACGCATGGTAGCACGGTAGCCATGGTGCACTATCTGTGTGCATTTATCATGCGGACAGTTACACCAGTCCTTGGTTCTTCTCCTCTGTCACAGAATTAATGAGACGGTCGAACATTAAGGGAAACGGTTAGAAAAAGAGAGCGAAATGTTGGGGAAAAGGCGAGTCACTCGTTTTCTTCGAAAGCGAAAGTTTTTTTTACTCTGTGACAAAGGACACGATGTCTGTCTCGTGTAGATAAAACGTACGGCAGACGAAACAGTCTCGAGTAATGTTACTTAATAATCTCCTACTTGAGAAGCGATCTATCTTCTTGAGAACGACAACGTTTCGAGTAGTACAGATAAATATATCGATCCGAGCCATAGGCAAAGAACATTTAAACGGATACATGTGGACATGTAATAGCGTCTTCGCGGTTTATCTGGCGATTCAGAAGAAAGATAATGCTTAGCCCTTCCTATGCATTATTTTTTATTATTTCTGTTTACCGAAGAATTATTGCTGGCTGTGGCAGAAATGGCGCAGAGAAGTATTTTTGTTGTACCATGGATGGCCTGTATTTTAAAATAAAGTGTCACTGATAAATAGAGTGACTCTATAAAAATCATAGTTTTTAATGCAATTTATGGTATTTAGAGATAATTCTAAAGCTTCTCTTTCTCTCTTTTTTGGGATAATGATAACGATACTTATAGAAGAAAATTTACTAATAATTAAGATCATATTTTGTAGAATTGTAAGTATTGGGACATAATGCTTTTCGATTATTTAGAAAAATAAATTAAATTTTAACACGAAGAAGTTACTGTATGTTTAGAGTAATATAACAATCTGAACGTATGTATGTATAATAAACTATAATGTTCCAAATTAATTCGGAATATCAAAGTTATAGGAGCTACTGAATGTATAATTCACTCGAAGTAAGAGGCAATGAAAATTATTTTGATTAAATAAATTTTGTAATCAAAATTTGATAATACTATACCATTTACCATCTGAATTAATTCCATTTTAATATAATTACTGTTTAATACTAAATTTTGTTGACAAAGTTATTTCTCTTGAAGCTTATTTTTCGGAAAAATAGTATTTTTCCACGGATCATTTCGTCTTCTCCAAAACTTTGTCTACAAATTTCGCAAACTGTTCTCAAATCTATATCTCCACAAAACGTATCGTTCAATCAATGTCAATTACAACGCACGGCAAATACAAAATACTTCTAATGTACCTGGCAAAAAGCTAACTATACTTTCTACTTCCTACAATTTCAGAGACATATCGTTACGTCAATTTCAGTGCATACCGCTTAATTACCTAAATCACTTCCTTTCCACAGCATCTAACTTATAAGATGCCCTGTACCATTTTATTTCCTGCCTTCAATCTTCCTCCGGTGATCTACAATTTTCTCCCTGGTACCGAGTGAACTAGCCAGTGGAAAGAAACGTTGGAACGTCGAAAAGCAGGGGAAAAAGGAGTAGAAAAGATCCAAGGCAAGAGCTACCGCGGCAGGGGTCTCGATTACGAAGGGGAAGAGCACGTAGTGCACGTACTACTCGCAATTCGAAATAGCTAGGCCATAAATTAGTAGCTGGCTATCTGAGCGCGGCGATAGAGGGAGAAAAGGAGCAATTATTTCCTTTGGACGCCATATTTCAGTTCGAACATCTTAATAACCGTGGATGTTGTGGCTTCTCCTCGAATCAGACGAGGATAATCGTGAAAGAAACGAAGAGAGGCAGAGAGGAAGAAACAGAAGGGCGGGTGATACGTAGGAAGGAAAATCAGAAAATAAGAAAAATGTAAGATAAAGATGAGGAGGAAAAGATTTATTCGCGATCGACTCTAAATCTCAATGGCTCCGCTTATCCTTATTTTTCCTGGTTTAAGCGTCTTCCTTTTGCGATCATTTCCTCGTGGCAGCTTCTGGCTGGATCGAAAGAAAGGTGGTTTACAAGAACGGTTTATCAGTATCGACCACCTTGACGTCTTCATGCAATTATAAAGTCGGCCATGTATAGATGATCGGTTCAAATAACCATTCGCTGTTTTGTTAGCGATTCGAGCTACTACTAATAATCTTCGCTACTAATCTTCAACGTACCGATTAACGATCATCGGAATAGTAATCGTTAATTAGTATGCACGATCCGAACGTCAACGGTATTGGTCTATGGGATAAAATTACAACGATCGAGAATTAGTTCGAACTATTTAACGATCGCAATAAAGATCCTTTACGTAATAAAGATACTCGTGGCTTTCAAATTTTTTTATTCTTATGCTCATTTAATACCTCATAACGTAATGCAGGTATAACGTAACACAAGTACCGTGCCACTTTTTGTCGAAGCTATATTTATAAAGCGCAAATATTAAGCCTTTAGATTATTTTACGTGACCTTGTGAGCAATACATGCATATAATTTGAATTATATCGTCTGTCAATGATTTATCAAATCGGAGTCAAAATTTCTTTTGAATAGAACAAATCGTTCCAGTAAATTCAACAACAGCTTTTTATTAAGCTAAACAGCTTTTTATTAAGCTAAAACGTAAGAAGGATGCAACGTTGAATATGCCCTTTATCGCTAGTCATTGTATTTGCGATCATTTTTATTGAGTTATAACACCACATTCGGATGCTAAACGAGATGTTTGAATTTGAAAAAAAGTGTAAAATTAAAACTGGAGAACTTTTATTTACGTGTAACGTTTAATTACTTCTTATTCGTCAATTTATATGAAAAGTAAGTTTAGAGGTTGATAATTAGTTTTACGTATCTTCATGTATCACTGAAATGTGATGAAATTTCACGTGATTAATGCGTACAGAATAATACGAATCGTTAACGATGTTCAAATCAGGTCGAAAGAAAAGAATTCCAGTTTGTATATCACGTACGACTCGTTGCAGCGTGCTGATTATCTTTGAATTGCACGATTCAGCGAATATAACTCTGTAACGCAAGAAACGATTGCGACACTTTCAATTACAAGTCGTTAGTGGCTTACGTTCGTCATTATCGAATCGTAACTTTTTATGTTTTCTTGCATCCTTCTTCTCTTGCATCAACAAGAACTTGCTTTGCATTATTTAGCAAAGAATATCAGAAAACGACAGGGAATACATTTTTTGGAATTTATTACATCTTAATTTTTGCTATTTTAATCAAAAATATTAAATACAAAAATTGACAATAATATTATTGATCGTTTAACGCTCCTTTACGCTACAGTTGCAATAGATTCTTTTTTCGACCGAATTGATATCCGCACAAACTCCATATGTTATTGTAGTGAAAATTATATACATGTAAATTTTTGTAATTCTTTTAGTCTTCAGATGTTACATTCGTCAGAACGGCAGTTCGTCCGACTACGCGTCCGCTATAACCGTAGCCTTAGACGGTAACACGTTTTCTCGTGTAAATCATTCGCGGATTAACATGGCGCAGGGAAAAGCGAATGTGCAAGTCGGCCCTAAAGAGGCGTTGCTCGGGCACCGGTATATGTACTTTGCATATACGCCGCTGAATCACGTCTCGTTGCTTGGTAGCCGTTAAAAGCGCCGTATATCATGTCGCTAAAGGACATGAATTGTGGGTGGATCTGATTTGGAGGGAACACCATGACAAAACTAAAGAGTGCACTATGCGCGGGTTGGACTAGCCGAGAGAACGAACGCTCTAACGAGCCGCGAGCTTTCAATTGCGCGATTCGCAGCTGCGTTTTGCGCAACACGCCGTTTCGCGAGGACACAATGCATCTGGAAGTGACTTCAGCGAATAGTTCTTGAACAAAAGCGTTTAAGGCGGATTTATTGGACGATCGGCTAGCCCAACATCGTTCTATGCCATTTCACATCGTTCCTTCGCGAGTTTTCAGCTACATTATAACCGATAATACTTGGTTGCGTGATTCTTGTGCTGACCGATTTGCAACGTGTCAAATACTATGAGAAATCGTTCGTGGTAATTTGGTATATGGCTTGGGTAATAGACGACGATTGTTATTTAGAATTTGTCATACGATATAATTGCATGTATATGGCCGTGTATTACAATGGATACGGGTGTCACGTGAGAAAGATCGAGGAGAACTTTTTACGAAGTAGATAAGGAGGTTAAACGTGTTGCAAATTGTGATTTCATTTATGTAAAATACATGCCTTATTCGAATTTTAATTGGTACGATGGTTTCACATTTTCATTGCGTACTTTTACGTTATATATTTAATACAGAAATATTGCAGCGAAATTTTAAAGAAACTTTTGTTATACTTTTGTTGAATAAAAACCTGCTGCTACTTTATATAATATATACATTTATCTGTGTTATCTTCCTTCGAAATCTTCCTTCAGAAATGAAAAGCTTCCTCTTCATTTGCCTATCTTCCTTTAATAATCAAGATATTGCGAATAATTACACTTACCAGTAAAAATAGTAATTTATTATACCAAATCGTTAATGGTCGAAAATGATCCAATTAGCCTTTCAATATTCTTGCCTGTTTTAACACACCTGAGCTACATCTCTGATGAGCTCGTTCCGAGCATCCACAAAATTCCACTCGCCGTTCTTCGTCCATTCAGCTTAGTTCGCGTTCATTTGTTGAAGCTCCTGATCACAATCATCGTAGCCCGAAGAGCCGAGGAAGAACAGCGCCATGAGTAGAGAAGTCTGATTAGAATAATTACATACGATTATTCAATCAACGTCATTCATAATAGGGTTCACTATATGTTCACAGCGATGTATTGATACACGCTTGCACGAGCGTGTAAAGCTTAAAAAGGTTAGTCTCGTGGCGAAGTAGCCGCCAGACTGATTAACGGCAACGAGCAATTTAAGATTTTTCGAGGTGGAACAGAAACAGCTGAAAAATCGACTAACCCGAGCATGGTAGCAATTTGCTCGAGTGTTTTATGTTTCATCCAATCGACCGGATGAATACTAATCGAACGGGTGAATACTAATTGACTGTCCCATGGAAATTTACGAGGAGCTGTTTTTTAGAACGACAAGTTTTCCTAGTTTAATCTTCGTCTATTTATGCAAGCTGAAGTGTTTAAAAAAGTAAATGTTATATAAACTAAATAGTATACTTATACACATAATTTACAAAGTCGCGTTAAAAATATACCTGAATATATAAAAAGCATTCCAATTTCAACATCTATCTAATTTCCTATTGCGCAAGATCAGTGAATCTCACAGTGGTTGACAAGAATATTTGATCATCTAAATATTTTTATGATCTTTGCGAACTATCCGTACATCTGTACAAAATATCTTCTAGCTTCTACGTACGTTTTCAGATCTATTCCACACTTTATCAATATAAATCATGATGATCGGGTCTCATAACGGTGCTAATAAAATTTCATAACAAGACACATAGTATATCTATTTGTGTAAAATCCCTGCACTTGTTTGAATATTTTCGTGAGTAATTGTAATCCATAAGCAAGTTTTACCTACGAATCTGTTAATTGACAATTTCCAAGAAACCATAACAAGAACATCCGAGAGCAACCTCAATCACACTCATCCCCACCCTACTTGCATCAGCCAAACTTTTCGACCTCGATCGTCTATGTTTTCGTATCGCGAGTGTGACACACGTCGAACCGGAAGAGGTCACGAATCAAAGCGTATCGTTGGTCTCGTTCGTATTTCCGCCGGCTGGAATCCAGACACTCGGCCGTAGTACAGCGTGCAGCTGCGCGGTCGGAATTCTTCGCATAAATTGTGCATGTGTGCACGTTCGTGAAAGAGCGTGGGCGGTTGGAAGCTGAATTGGTGGGGTTGCAGACCCCTGGCGAACCTCGTGGTGTGCCGCGTGTCCGTGCGCAAAGCGCAGCGTGGATAAATAATCGCGGAAATCTCGGTGCAGATATAGCTAGACGGTGTGGTGAGTGAGACGTAAATGGAGATTCAACCTGATTCCGCATCGATTTCTATCTGACGCGGGTATCAGTTCTCCAGCGACGTCGCCGGGCCAGCTGTGCGAACCGCGTTTTCGCATTTTGTCATAAGCACGGAGAATAGAGGGAGGAGAAGGAGAAGATTGGCAATGAAGACGGTCGAGAATGTGTAAGTTGAACTCTTAATAAATGAGTTTTGCTGGAGTGATTGAAAAGCAAAATATGAGTTTATGTTCACTATAATATATAAATGGCTAGGAATTATAGTGGTGTACATCAATGCGCTATTATTGTTTGTAAAATAGTGTTTTATGTTTATTGTTATATAAATTCATATATTTTATATATTTCATGTGATTCGTAGACATATATAATTCATATATTTTTTCAAGTCGCGAAAATGGATATTGAGGAGAATAAGATAAAGGTATAACGTAATTATGAAACCAAAGGGATGACAATTTTATGAGTCGAGGTACGTGACTAGAATCTCAAAGTTTTGATTTGTACCACTGTAACTTTAACTCGCTATTTGTATGTGTACTTAATGGTTAATGAAAGATACGAAGAGAATAGGGAAGTCATCCTAATCAGAAACAATGGCATGTACTCGCATATACGAGATGTCTCGTGATGTGCATATATTCAATAGAGAGCGCGGAATTTAAATATTTTAGAATAAATTTCTTCTTTTCTGTAATTTAAAATACTCTTACTTCTTTTAATCGTAGCCTTAACAATAAGTCTTTATTTCACGTAATAAATGGTTCCCCAGGTTATCCAAAAATTACATGCAATTCATTCGTGATAAGCGTGATTATTATCGTTGTAGAAAACTCCTAGAAGCTCTTTTCTCTAAGGAACTCCCAGAAAAATTTACAAATTAAGGATAGTGCATTTTTTGAGAATTTAAATAATCGTATGTAAAATATACGAGTTATATAACTAAGAGTTAGTTCTTTTCCTTACACCATATATTTTCTCATATACTTTTCATTATAATTTCTTTAACACAAATTTTACTCTTTAATCACCGATAGTTCTGATATTAAGTCTCGTCAGAAGCCTCCTTCTCCACGAGCGAAAGCGCAAGTTACAGAATCTCTCGCGGAGCAGTATCAATTTCATTTTTCCCGCAACGATCATTCCATTCTCGGTTATAGCACTGTGTGTATCCCGTATAATTTATAGTTCATTAAAACTATTAATTTACTCCATAAAGCGTGAACGAAGAAAGAAAGTTCGAACCGACTGGCCGTCCTTTTCTTTTTCATCGTTCGATAATACGTTCGAATACCCTTTATAATGCGTTCGGTCGAAACACACAGCGAATCGTCGGACAGAAAGCGGCGCGGAGAGAAAGAAGGAGCGATCCACTCAATTATTTCTCGATCCTGCGGCGCATGAATGAACGAATAGATTCCGGGGACGCACGCGGCTGATAAATGCGTGCCGGCTTCGCCATTATTTTCTATAAACGGTCATTACTTGAATTTATAGCACGGCCGCGGCCGCGTGCTTGCGTGTTCGCCTGCGTGCGTCGCTTAGAAACCCACCACGAATCTCTAGTTCGTGTATTAAGTTGAACAACACGCTTCCTGCGTGCGCTCGTACGTTTCACGTACCGTCCGTATATACACACGGCCACGCGTGTGCACGCCTACGATCTCGACACGAAACTGTATCCGAGAAGACCGGCTAAATTGGACGCACTGATACCTACCTCTTCGCGATATAAGTGGTGATAAACGTTCGTTGATGTTTCGTGCTCTCACGAGTCGTCAGATTTTCCATTGATGGATGGAAAGATGATTTAGATCTTGCGAAGCTAGGATTTGTTGGAATAGCTTTGTGCTATAGGTATATCTCTTATGGCACGTATAGTAGAACTCCATTTGTTTGAACGAAATTTTATTTCATTTGTCTGAACGAGAGCTCATATTCTTGTGTCTAGCTTTTATGATACGAACTCTAATCGTATAAACTGTTTGTCTCCCGACAAGTTCAGATGAGTGGAGTTTTACTTTATGGACGGAAGCTGGAAAGTAGTTTTCTGATAGTCTCGACACAAACATACAGATGAACACTCGTATTATCCGAAAATGTCATATATACAAATAAAACAATATGGCAACACACGGTGGTGATAGGCAGCAGTACCTCTCTTGGCTCTGTTTCGTGCCATGAGATTTCTTTCCAGTTCTATATTTTTCCAATACGTTTTTCATATAATACGGTCTGACGATGGACGGAGCATTCTACTTATAATACGTTGTAGAAAGTGATTTCGATAGAATATGGTCTGAAGATTGGAGAATTCTTGCTCAAAACAGAACTTCAAGCGAATGAATAAGGAATATTTGTATTGTCAGTAACTCATTAATTCATCGGTACGTCTAGTGGTTAGTATGGAAAAATGCAAGAAGTTTAGCTATCCATAGATAGTTTAAAAATTCTAATTAAGAAAAAATGAAAAAATTAGGGAACGAAGTAAATAATATTATGTCTTAAATGGACGAATAAATAAGAGTTTAGATAATATTGTCTTTTAAATGAAAAATATTTCGATTGAAGGGCAAATAGAAGATATAAATTCGAGGGGATTTAGGAGAATAGAGGATCCAGCAGGTACGTGCATTATTATGTATAGTAGGTATATGCATGTCGTATACACATTGAAGTTTCACTTTGTATTTTACGTCAAAATTATACAGGATGGTTCTCTCACTAGCTAGCTTAAAAGTAGTAAAGATGAAAGTTGGTAAACCAACATTCTTGTGAACTTTTTGAGGGGATTTGTAGTACTATTATTTCATATCATTTTATTTTTATTTTTACTTTTAATTGAAATATTACAGAAGGGGTAGAGTTATATTTTTTATTCATTTCTAAGATTATTAAGTATCCTGTAAATATGACCTCTTTCTCTTATTTTTTAAACAAAAATTTTTTATTTCTCCATATCGATCCCTATTGTAAGAAGGTTAACTATACTTTCTTCATTCTACACACGTTTGATCGTATGGTTTAGGAATGAAGCAACCTGAAAGAAAAATCTCCAGAATCGCCAACAATCACTTATATCGATATTTTAATTATTGCCAATAGCTTCAATGATAATAAAAAATAAAATCATTGCAATTCTTCTCATCCATAACATCTTAGTTACAAATTACGTCTTATCAAAAATAAGCAAATATCTAGGTATTTTTGAATGCTGGTATTTATTAATAAAAAAAATTCTGTCAATACACACGATACCGAATTTTCGATTAATCCAACATGCAAATATTCCAAAGAACCACATACTTCCAAAAACTGTTAGAAGAAACAAGAAAATGTATAAGTTTAACAGGGTCAGAAGGATGCTTCCTGCTCCATCAAATCGTGCGGCGGCAAGCGTAACAGCGAAGAGAAAAACACGATTAGATTTAATAATACGGAAAGTCGGCAAGATTTCGCAGGTGGTCGTACACTTTTATACTCCGCCGTCTGAAACTTCAGCCAGTTGTAACTCAAGTCAAGGGGCTACGCACTTGGCCGGCACAAAGCTATCTAAAGATCTTCCTCGCATTCTGCTGAAGAATAGACTTCTAACCGGTGTGAGATACGCGGCAGGCGAAGATCGCGATCTTTCGGTTCGGCTATTCTCTCCTGGCTTGCTCGCGTAGCTCGCGCCGCGTTGCATAAACTCGCCACGAGCCGAGAGTACTCGAGCCTCCGCTTCGATCCACCGGTGTCGATGAGCGATCTGTTTTTCATTCTATTCTTACGAACGCCGCCATGACATTGTTGCTCGATAAAGGTAGTAGATACGTAGGTGTTTCATAAATATTAAATTACAAGTTAGGACGTTGGCGGAACTGATGTTCGGTATGAATGTTAACACCACTTTACGAATAATTAATTGCTGATGAGTTGCTCGATGAATAATAGTGACTTTGTGTTTCATGGACTTATGTACAGACACTGACGCCAATTTTTAGTTCTCTCCTCTTTTCTTATGAAGAGCTGAAGATTCAGTGGGTACAGAAAATTATAACAAATGCGTTTCTCTTATATAACGTAATATTTTGCAAATTTTGCAAATTCTCGGTAATTAGAAATTGAAAGTAGTATGGTTTATTACTCTTGGATGATGCGTTCGAGTTTATTATTTTTACTAGTTTCTATGGCTTTTCTTGTTCTTCAAGAATCGTTTATACTATCAAAATTTATGTTACGGAGGATTTAGGTTGTAAATATTGAAAAATATATTTATTAATAAAACAAATAAATGTATACCAACATGCTAAACATCATTTTTATTTTACTAAATGTATTTCTGGATTATCTAAACATAAAGAAACTCCCCAATACTATTAACAAGCATACTCAACGATATAACTAACAAATCGATCAAAATGATCAATTCGAAATTTTCCATAGGAACTTTATAAATTAACAACGATACGTTTTTAGAAATTTGAATAATGTTTAATAAAATATACAGATATAAACGTTTGTTCTTTCTCTAATATCACTATAGTTATATTTTTCCACGTACCTTCCGTTTTCATTTCTTTCATACAAATTTCACGCTTTAGTCTCGGATACTTCCAATGTTAGATCTCATCATCAATCATTGCGTATGAGAGTCACCGTTTCGTTCCTTGCGATTCACCCATGCCACTCCGTTATGTCGGTCCAACAAATGCAACAAAGATACTGCGCGCAACTCCCGACAAGGCTCTAATTCCACGACACTCCTCCACACAAGCGCAAACTCGAAGTGACGCGCGTGCAACGCGGCTGTTTGCTGCGGCGCGTGTGGCGGTCCTTAGAAAGCGGCGAATCGGCGAGCATTGAGAGCACCGAGGCCGGACATTTCGCCGGATCGAATCGCATTCCATCGGTTGGATTTTTTCCCGATGGCGGAGAGTTAACGGACCGGCCGCTAGCATAATTAATTCTTCCGGGCGGCACACAAGCGAACGTACCGAGGTTTCTTAAGGGCTCCCAGGTGGCCTGGACCGACTCGCGGCTCTTCCGGCGACCTGGCAGCCCGAGAACCAGCTTAAAAAGTCCGCGCCTCGCCGCGTGGACCGAGAGAGAGCAGAGGTTGTACTATCCACGGGGCCTTCTTTGTGGAACTCGTGCCGCCACACCTGCGCCAATGTACCAACGGCCAACCATTGCCACCATCCACCTCTGGCCACGGGGACAAGAGCAGGATATAGGACCCCATATAGGTACAGAGGAATGTCCTCCAGGAAGTCGATGCTCGCGGCCGGCTGACATCGTGAAAAACCAGAGCGAACGAGGAAACGAGAAGGCAAAACTTCTTTGAATTGTCCCGTGATTTTGAAGTTAACGAGCGTACCGGAATTGTCGCTGGGATTCGACATTCGCATTGGCGTCGATCGGCACATTCTGTTCGGTCGTTGTACGTAGCAGATAAGTAGAGCGGCGTAAAAAAAACGGAATAGATGTAAACGAGAATCAGAGCGAGGAAAATTTCTTGGGTTTCAATAATTCTCATATATCATAATTTATATAGTCTTTCGATAAAAGTGCGTATACTTGGTCGTGGAAGTTTCTTAATATTTGTTATATTGTAGGAAGATGTTCATGTTCATATTGTATGAGTTATATAAAACATTTTGAAATTTCATTAGCTCTGTAACAATGTCCGACTATTATAAACAGGTCATCACAAGTTATAGGATATTCATTGGAAATGTATGTTTAAAAAATTAGTACACGCGATGAATAGTCATTTTAAGTATATAATAAGTGTTAACTATGGTTCTGTTGAATATTCATAATAACTATCTTCTAAATATCTAATTTCCACATTTGCTTCAAACGTGTTCAATATAATCGCGATAGCCGAGCCTCACTGAAATTTCAAAATACAGACAATATATTCATAAATGTTGTCTACAAATTTTGGAATAATTTCGCGAACCTGTCTGACTCCTAAGGAATATCTGATGTAGCGTGATATAAGTTTCTAAGTAACAATAGTAATTAACTCCATAAGTTGAACAATTAAAAGAAATATCTTAAATATTACAGTTATTTAACAATTTCATTAGAGTTTATGCTTATTTATGTTATCTTCTTGCAGACATAATAAGAAACTTATGAAAGTAAATAATTTGTTTCTTACAAAAGGGTCAGTTGCTTTCAATCGTCTCAGCGTTGTTGCAGTTCAAAGATCATCTAATTTTCTTGAAGGTTAAAAAATCGGTCGCAAAATAGATTCTAAAATCTGTGTATACCGTCAGACGCGCTGGTATTGCCAGTAGTCTTTTACTTAGAAGACACGTGGATTTCGAACGTCGACAATCGCCCTAAATCAGCTCGTAGATCGCCCGAGACGTACAGAAAGACGTTTAAACGGACGGCGCGTGTAAATCATTGATCGGATCTAGCTACTTTTTCGCGATTTTTCCCTTTCACTCTTGCGAGCTCTATTGAGACGCCTTGGGTAACGGATCGCCCCATAGTATAGGGCCCATACACATAGGTTGCGTCGCGCCCTCGCGTTCTCCGCTCGTTCCATCGCCGCGTACTGTCGCGCCCTTCGGGCTACGCGACGCCTACGCGCGTGGAAAAATATCCACGGAACGACTTGTAATGCGTACTTGCATTCTTACCCCTGAAACGGATTTTATGGTAAACTATGATATTACCCATAGTGAACACGCTGCGAAATGGAAACGCGGTTAAGTAGCATGTTTTATGTTTCATTCTTGAATTGTCGGGGAGTAAATCGAGTTATTTTAGTGTAATGAATTTTTTAATGGATTATGAAATTAAGTGAGATTGATAGTAGTTAATTTATGATTAATACATTTTTTGTACTTCGACGATATTTATGATATGATCTATCAAGAATTCTAATACTATAGTGGAACTTTTTGAAGTCAAAAATTCCAAAAGGAGAAGATTGTAAACGTCTATAAATTTATTTGTATTATTTTTCATCGATGAAGACGAAACTAAATAAAAATGTTCATGTGGTGTCAAATAAGTGTTACAGAAAATATAAATAAGTTATTCGTTACGTGATATATTGATCTTAAAAAAAATTGATCATAATACGAGTTAACATAAGATTAGTAGCTAAACTGATGTATGAATAAGGTATGACAATTTCATAATACTGCTCAGTTAAATTATTAATATTATTCTTACGAGTAATTAATCTATTATTAATAAAATCTTCCGTTCTTCACAGAAGAAATTCTTCAAAGATAAATATCCATCACGTAAGTACGTTTCTCTCGATTTTCGAATTTTATTCCAATCTTACGATTAAACAGAGGAATTTTAATGGCGTAACTAAAAACAAAAACAACATCTTGAATCCACAGATGTACCTTTCGAAGATAAATGATAAGTCGAAGAAGTTTTCTGAGAACCGAAGTCATAATTAAAGCAGGCAATATTTTAATCTCATCGATTATATCTTCGATAATATCTTTTAATGTATTTAATGTTTTAAAAATTATTTAATACATGAAAAGTGTATCGAATTTTAAAACTCTTTCCCTATGGAAAACGAAAAATATGATTTTTCGTGTTTTTCCCCTGTAATCTTCGTATCACATAAATTTCCGAGAATGAAATGACAAATTTTCTAGAATACTGTTTCAATACGACGAAATAAACGACATATATGAACAAGCACGCGGAGAATAACGCGGTTCCATCGGGAAAGAAACACGACGACGCGATGTCACGATGCAAAGCGGATATTCCGTTCGCCACGATTAATCCAAGAATTTATCGCGGTCCTTCGTCGTCGCTTCGGGCTGAAATAAAGTTTCACCGCAATCGTGGAGGCACATGCGATATCTTTCTAGCAGTAATGAGAAACCGCCTTGGGCGCGACTTCGACGCGGGACACCCTGAGTGTATGAGCGAAGAAATAAACTCGATGCGTCGCCGGATGTTAGTCGGCAACGATATTTTGCATGATCGTGTAGAATATGATTAGGTATGTATTTCCTTGGATCGATCAACGTGCAATGACGTGTAAGTTCGAGATGTATATTAATAGCAACGATGATAACTATGCAAGGTGTTCTTTATAAAGCGTAGGATTATGGTTGTTGCGTAGCTTCGTTTTTTAACTAAACTTAGGTACATTTTAGAATTTTTCAGTGGTTGCACAAGTTGTTGTAAATTAATCACCATTGGATACTTTGATACGGATAACAAGCGTGGAAGTAGATATTATACAACAAGTTTCTCAATTGGCGGGTTGAATATCATAGTTGTGTAGGTGAAAATTTTGGGAGTTTTAATTTTATCCCGTATATAAACTGTTACATGTACCATCCCTTTAGTTTCTTAATTTAACTTAAGATATGGAAGAAGAACATATTAAGATATGAAAATCACGACATAAAAAAATATAGTGAATTTTTTATAACAATAAAAACAGAACATTATTTTATAAAAATTAATTTCATTTCAAATTCAGTTCATTTTGTATTTATTCTGTCAGGAGTGATAATCAGAATTATTCACACTGATCGATGAAAAGTTTGATCAATACTTTGGTTAGACTGAGATAACATTGTTATTACATTGTTATTCAGTGTATTATCGAGTATTTTTACTAGTATCAGCTCGTTGATAATCAAAATACAAACTTTGGTATACCTGATTTGTTTAATACATTTATTTTATAAGAGACATATTCTATACACGATTTTCTGGTTTCCAGCATTTTTTCCCTTCCATTTTTTATATCGAATTCGAAAAAAATTTGCGTAAAATATTCAACCATTTCCATACACACAATTGAATTTTATAGAAATTCCTATAAACTGAAACGCAATTAACATCATAACTCCTAACAAACCGCCCCACCGTGCAGCTTAATTTATTGAGAAACGAGAAATAAACCATTTAATCGATACCCCGCTATCTGAATTGGAAGCAAAAAATGTTAATCAGAGTTAACAGCGTTACGATCGTAAACTTGGCGCCATAAGAGAAGTTATTCAGCATAAGAGTTATAGAGAAATATTTTCTATAGAGGAAGACAAGCAAAATTCCAAACGAACTCGGCGTCCATCGAAGCAAGTTAATCGAAAGGCGTGAAAAACGCACGGCCAACACGCGTTCCTCCCTTAATATGTACATAATCGGTGGTAGGCTAGTGACTTCTTCGGTCATCGATTCCTGCTGAAGTCATCGACACGTGACTCGGGACCGGTCCTGTAATCCAGTTCTGTCTCGACCCAATCAGGCCACGGCACTTAGGGTATATCGGCGAACAACAAAACAACAACCGGTGGCGAGGTCCTGATTACTATCGCAAGATCAAGGACGTCCACCTACGCCGTCGTGTATACCGTTACTATCGAATTCGTGACCACCACGAGGATATCTTGCGACTCAGCTCCGCTCCAACATGGTCCTTACCGTCTAATTAATTTTTTTTTTAATTATACCGCTACTAAGTTTACCGATTTGTCGATTGTTCTTGTTCAAGGAATTTTTCCAAGGGCGAGAGACATTTTTTTATACAGAATATTATTTATAATTAAAAATGAAATTCAATATAGTCCATGTTACGCTGAAGTAATTTAGTATAGTACAGTAGAGTTAGTGAGGTTTGTTACCTATATGTATATTATTTACATAAATGCATATTAAGAATTATCCAAGTTTAATCATAATACCATTGCTAACTATGGGAATAAAATTTACTAAATTTTATATTACATTGCAAAATCTTATTATTTACAGTAAAAGTGGTTATATATAAAATTAGTATATATGGAATTATGTAGCAGTATAACAGTATAAAACGTAAATCTCTAAATTTTTCCAAAAATTATGCAACAATTTTAATCTACCGCAAACATAAAATTTAATAGATTCTACATTTGATCAATTTGCTGATCGGCTAGAAGAAGGAGGAATAGGATGGTTGTAAATTTAAGAAACCTGTCATCGTTGCTTGCATGGATAATTTAATAGAGCGATATTATTGCAAACGGTGCTGCAAATGTTGCTTGCACCTTGTTGGATTATTTAAGATCGATAGACTTGATTGCAAGTTTGAAATAAAGATAAAAAGCAACAATTGAAATACGGAATCGTTTCAGGTACAAATTACATACGGAAAGTACCTTGATCTCGTATGAACTGGTTCAAATACAGAGCAACAGACAGTGTATGCGACTTTAAATAAATAAGTAAAATATCAAATACAAGGTATCTCATTTATTAAAACGAGATTCTTTTATTTTACTCAATTATTTGAACGCGAGATTCTATTAATACGAACACAAAATCATTCAATCCTACTTTAGTCACATTCGTCACAAATTTTCTGTATCATATCTCTCAAAATAATATCTCCTAGGAACATATATTTTATCTGTTAATTTTCTTACAATTTTTCCACGATCTTTTTGCAACTACACCTAGTTGAAAATTCCCTTTATCATGCAAATTTATGCAAATCCATCTGTCATCTTTCAATATCCTTCTATCCTCGTAGTATCAACCACGAGATCAATATCCATCATTTATCAAAGATAACGAAAGCGAACAGGATAGATTATCAACTTAACGACAATAAATTTTCATCATTGACGACATTAACAGAATGCTAACTGTAGAAAATACAACCGATCGTAGATCACGTCGAAAGACGCATAAATAATAATCAATATGATTTTTTTTTTTCTTTCTTTATTAACCTCCACAAAAACCTCCTCATAACGAGTTACCTTTATATTACCCTCATCTTTACAATAAGTAAATATACCAATTTACGTAAAATCATGATTGCATTAGTTTTTCATTACTTTCGCTCTTGCATAAATTTTTACATAAAGATCTTATATTTATAGATTTGCTGTTTCTCGACTACATTTTGCGTCATTTATATTCCAACACACGACAGAGGCACAGAAAGAGATGCAGATAATCCTAAACTACAGCGATTAACATTGACCATGAAATCATATGAGAGGTCTTTTTGTTATTGTCTTTGAAACGAATTTCTATAAATTCTTTCGTAGTCAGATTACATCTGTACAAATGATTCACGAAAATCTGTAGATGGAATAAAAATACGGTTACCAATTTGCTCTATAGCTGCTGTTTTAGCCAACGCATCGAGTTTTTCATCATCGGGTATACCTATGTATATGTGATGAGCCCAAGAAAAATTCTAAGCTACTATCATTTGCGAAAAGAAAATACCTACATTTCTCTTTTTATCTTAATCTTCTTATCAATTTAATTCTTTTTAACGCTGCATTATAGTTCTTCATTTCAGAAAATTAAACACATAGATCAACAGAATTGTAACTTGATCGGAGTAGAGTGTCCTTTGTTTGTGACAAAGGATAATCTATCTTCTATTTTAAATTTATTATTATTCATTTATTATTAACAAATCGCATAGATAAATCAGGTAAATGATAGAAAGGAAAGACTTAGCGCGATGACGGCTGAGCGACAACTCCTCAACTGATACGATTCGAACGTTCGAAGCCGTATCTTAGATCATTTTCAAGTTTCTTGCCGCACATTCTATCATTTGCTTTTGTTGCGATCATTTACATTAATTGATATGGATCGATCCGACATTGTTTATCACAGATGATAAGTGACTCAACGTTTCGGCAAACGACGTTGCAATGAGTTGCAAATAAAATGTGTTCGGTGTAAAGTGATTGCGTCAGCGATACATAGAAATTTTTCGTTTTATTTCTACTCTGCAAATCCTGTTCTGTTAACTTTTTTCGCATACCTCTAAATTTCAATAGGCTGTTTGAAGTTTCCGATGACAGCTTCGATATTTGATCGAAGGGGACGAGATATCTCGAGAGCAACTTCGTAGATGGATAATATTTAATAGACTTTAGGGCTTGGTAAAAATGTTTGCTAACCACATTCCATGGCAATCGGCAAATGTCGCGTCGTTCATGCTCCGTTGGACGTTGATCAGCTTGAAATCCTCCGGCCGGATGGAAAATATTGGATTCTTAATTAAGCCGTACGTGAAATTACTAGTTCGTATGGACCGTAGAAAAAAATCATCGCTTCCTGAGCCGAGCTACTTCGTTATTATCGGATTGCGTTGATGTTGGATACACGGTCGTAATTAGTACGATTAGAAATGGCGCGGTGGTTGTCTGATGGCTACTTTTTCGCATTTTCGATGCGATGCGAATGAGTTAATTCGAAGATAGATCGTTTCTCGATGTTTAGGTATTTTACTTGGAATCGTCGCTTCAAAGAGTAGAGTGGTGATAGAATTTGCGATGGAGTAGATAAATATATCCTCCTCTATTAGTTAGCACACAGTTGATAATCTTAAATATAAACATTAATGAAATTGATCTGTGTTAAAATCTTCAAAACATAGCATAGCACAGTTTTACTTTAAAGTATTGTTGAGGTTGAGGTTGACTGATTGAAGAACGAGTGGATGAATTTGTAATAGAAAAGTATATCGAAATAATTAAAGGTATAAGTATAAGTATAATGTATAAGTATAAGTTTATGCTGATTCAGATCCTTACTCTCTTAGTGTTACCAAACAATGGAATGATAAATGATGGAATACCAAAAAAGTTGACCTTATAGTTTGGGCTAGAGGCTACAGGGAACATAAATAGAAATCTGTTTATTAGTTCGTTTGTTTCTAGACCTTGCAACCCAAAACATAATGTGTATTCAAGGGTACAATAATATGCACCACTCCTTATTTAGAATATTTCTGCGTCATAGCAGTCTCCAGGTCATGGATATACATAAATAAAGATGTAGAGTTTTTCTTGAAGTAGTTACTTCAACAAATATAAAGATTACAGGGAGAGAGCGATTACAGTTTCAAGATTCGATTGTGTGTCGATCTTGTCTTTTTATTTGGTTTTGGAATTTATCATATATTCCTTCCTCCTCTTCAAAGTGAAAAATATATTGCTTCTCTTCATAGCTGTATCTGTGTTTTTCTTTTTTTATTACAAAATTTAGAGTTAGTTTAGAAATCTCTAAATTGTTTTTATTTTCAATTATTCTCTAGTCATGGAATGACACTGAGATCAGAAAATCATATGTTTGTGATGCTTTTTCTTGTCTTTATATTATAAAACAACAAAGAATTAAAAATGTACGATTTAGAAAATAATTATTTGTTTATCCAAGATTTGTCTTATATAAGATTTCCTGCGTTTATGATATCAGATATAATATAAAATACAGTTTTTCTACCTTTTGACAAAATTGATAGAATAAGTAAATACTAATAACTAGATTACGTGAAATGATATTTAAGATATCAAATTTACATACTATATTTTACACCTAAATTATGGAAGTCTGCCTCATGCTACATTGTGAAAAGGTTAACATTTTGAAATTGTTAATTTCTAACAAAGCTTCTTTGTTAGAATATTGCGCCATTAAAAATATTATTCGATGAATTTGTCTATCGATATTTGCAACGATTTAATATCTAGTAAGATTTTATTTATTTGCTAATATTGTTACAGTTATAATTAACAATAGTATTATTTATTTTCAGTTTAAATTTTCAGTTTGGATCGAGATACACGATCGTAATTTGGATAGAGAAGCCAGTTCATAAATATGTATCAGAATTCCACTGATATAATCGAAGTGATTGATCATTTTCTGCTGCAACATCGCGTCGGTAGCAGTTTGCACAATATAGATAAATTGTCCGTTGCTTAGAGAATTGTACTGGGGAAAAAGTAAAGATTATTTTTGCTGTTGCAAGCAAACTTACAGTTACAATTTATTTTATTTATTATACGTATCAATTATACGTATTTACAGGTTTTGTTTAAAAACAAAAAAAACGTCGGGACTTATAATCTTAGACAGTGACCGATTAGTATCGATAAAGTTTATAAGACGTATTGGATCGATTCTTGTTTGCGGAGCAATAAGATAATTATATGTTACACTGGCGTTAGGTGTATCTATCATAAGTTCAAATAGGATTTAGAAACGTGATGTGGAGCTAACGTGCATTTTAGAGGCCTGCTCTGTATATTACGATTCTTGCGTGTACAATAAAATATACTACACTTCTATTTACTAATAGAAATTTCTATTATCGAATACAAAAAGATGTTTGAGTTAATTGAACAATATATATTTAGTCTATGGCTATCGACAGGTCTTTAATGCATTATTTTAGTATTAAAATATTTCTGAAATTAATTTTTTTTAACACGAATAATATGCAATTTTTAAGGAACTACGTTACGATCTTCTTTATAATACAATCATAATATTTAACGAAAATGAAATTCATTATTCTCTCTTAAAGTAATTGACTACTTAGTGAATAAGTTTTAATTAAGATTTCCTTCCATAGATATTTGTATTCCTTAAAAACGTTAAAACTGCTAAAAGTAAATACTTTATTGTATCAACAGTGACTTGTGAATGTAGAGAGTGGAAAAATGGTTGAATCGTTTAAAAGATTATCATTAATGTTAGAAAGTTTCAGTAGAAAATTTGGACGTTTTTGTGGTACAGGAAGTTTTGTTGGTAATGATTTGAATACGAAAAGTAAGAAAATATTGTAAGATGTAAAGGATTTCTCAAAGCTCTCTAATTATTAAAACTTCCCTAATAATCCTTTACCTTAAGTAATAAAATTTCTTTAACTTTTATTCCTCTCATCATGAATTGTACGTAATTATATATATAATAATGGTGAGCATTTATTTTTAGTAAGTTTAATATAATAGACACGACAAAGCCATGATTCAATGATTACATTGCAATCGTTTTGTCATAGGTTTTCTAGCCTTTACAATCGAAAGAGGTCGTCCGCGTAATCCGGGATTCAGTAGAGCATAAACGCCATATCAGATCGATCACAGAGGAATGTGGTCGTGACTGTTTTCATTCTGAATATATTAAATATTATTCATTAACAGAACAGCAATACGCGCTTAAAGAATAACCTGAGAATTCCTTTCGCACGACACATGAATTTCAAATAAGTCAGAGAGATTTCGAATCCACTTTCGCAAATCGGAATTCCTTTTGCATCGGAATCACAGCATATCCGGAATTCCTATTATTTCTTACATTTTTTTCATCGACATTGATAGTAAATTAATCCGAATAAAATTAAACTGAATCGATGCATAGATCGTTTATTTTCCATATTAAATGAAAATATATTTTCAAATACATTTTTTAAGTTAACATTGACGTAAGGATTTTTAAGTGGAAGATTAATTGCGAAATTGAGACTTCGTATTACCAACTCAAACTACTTAACTATTTAAGTAGTCATTCCTTTTCGATGTTTCACTTAAATTCCTATACATTCTGATGTACAGAAGAGTTTTGCTTAAGAACATGTTTGCTATCGATATGGAAAATAAATCGACCAACGAAAGCTCCAATTATATCAACAAATATACTATAGATTTTTACACGTTTTTATACCTTTATAAACATAAAAGTAAGTACTTGGAATCCAAATAGAAATTCGCTTCATCAGCTAGATATTATTATATAAAGAACCCTACTTTTGATACTCTACATATCCTTGCTTGTTACATGCATTTTATGAACTTTTGCATTTTCCTATAAATTTCCTATAAACGCATAAACATCCATAGTCTGTTAACAAAATACTCTCCATAGAGAAATTAAAGCGATTTTTACCAAATCACCCAGAATGTCCACGATGCACATATTTGCCAATTTATCAGCGATCAATTAGGATTGCAGGCTACTTAAAATAAACAGCAATTCACATTGAGAGAGAATCCGCTTCTCGTCGACGCGGCTAACTCGATTTCTAATCTCGAAGCTCATTGCCAGTGTTTGTCGGTCGACAGAAAGATTAGTTGCAGTACGGTGGCGCGTAATATACGCGGGATAAAGAAGCTTAAAGGGCGAACGAACGAACAGATGGTATCCACATTCCAGCCATTTTCGTCGTCTCGTTTGCAGCCACCTTATGCAATTTTATATTCAGACGTATAACAGTGTCCGCCACTTTCGTACCGTCCCTTGATAAATATTGGATCGCGTGCCGGGGTATGTTTAACGCGAACTAAAACGGTCGTGGCCGTTTTACCGGGCAACGAGAGTAGAAGGAGAACAGGTTTTAATTGCTCAACGTAGAATGATTGAAATTGTTGAGATGATTATTGAGGTTCTTGTTCCATGAATCGTACATGGGGTATAGTTATTCAGTGGACTGGCATCTGAGCAAATGGAAAAGGGGTGTATGCTGTTAATAGCTGCGTCAGTATATGGCCCTGGTGAAAGTAGATTCTGTTGGAGTTAAATTGTCTGTATTTCTCATTTAATCGGAAGCGATTGAACGTCAGCTTTTATGAGTTATTTCGAGGAAAGAAAGAAGAATAGAATATCTTGCGAAATATTCTAACTTGATTAGCATGATATATATACGAGTAAACGGTGCCTAAATGACAAGCGCGTCGTTTTAGAAAATCGTCAATTATTACTTTCGTCCTTCCTTATCGTACAAAACTTCACATACGTATCGTACTATCACTTGATCTTTTCCGATGAAAACTATTACATTTAATTGTCATTCGAGTGATTTACATGCACGTATCGTTTTGTTTATCAAACTTTAATATCTGCTTGAGTTTAGAAAAGATTCTTAACAATTTATTTTTAAAGTTGCAAATAGATGATAAAAATGTAGAGTTTTGTCATTGCAAATAATTATCGAAGATGTAGGAAAGAACTCCTAATGGATCATTCAGGTCAATATTACGATAACCAAAATGTATTACGTGTCTGAAAAGTCAATTTGTAAGTCTGCTCGTAATTAAGAAAATCGAAGATAGACCAAAATATTGGCACCAATTTTTATGAATTAACGATAACAATAACCTAATAAATAAATGCTCCGTTCGTCGGTAATATACAATAACAAATAGACAAAGTGCACGGTTAAGAAAAATATAAATTATCATGTAATATTTATCGACCAGTATAATTAATCCATTAAATCATTCAGAAATTTTTCTAAATTAATGACAGCATCAGATCAAATAAATGTATTCAGATATCAACATAATTTCCACCTTGCCAAGTATCAGACAGCTACTATCATATACACCAAATGTCAGACATGCTGAAACTGAACGCAAGGAAACCATTTCTTATGATATTTCCTCCACGCACACATCACGCAACAACCATTCTACAATCAGATAGGTTGAAGAGTTGATCATAGGTTTTCGTATCTCGCGATTTAAAGACGCGTCGCTTTTAGGTATCTCGACATACAAAAATAGCCTGGGGCAATTGATGCTTGTTCCTTTTCCTGGCAATGTCAAACGCATCGATCGGAATCATTTTTTAACAACCGTTCATTTTCCAAATACCATCCTCGCGGATTTTACAGAAGGGATCATTTAATATTTAAAAGGGACAATCGTGTTCTCGCATTGCTGTAACATTATAGCAAACACGGATAATTGCATAATCAACGTGGATCACGTTTAAGAAGGAAATATGTACTTTGTTTCTTTCATGAAATTACTGCCACGGAAACTGTTAATTATTTCTTTTGGCTCATGTTTAGTTTCATCATGCTTGTAAATTTTAGATACGCCTATATTACGTGCATTTAAAGGCTTGCAGTCCCTTCCGTGATTATTTTGCAAATTGAAATTAGCAGCTTTTACATGGTAACTCGAGGTTCTATGTAGAATGTTCGGTATTGATTGACGTTATAATTGACTTGCAAGATCGATAGCAAATTGATAGGTGTAGTACTCAGTGATTGAAATTTTGCATCAAACTATGCGTACATTAAGGTTGCAATTAAATACGAAAGTAATATATATCGAGATCGCTTTTCTATCTTTCTAGTTACATTGATTTTCTAATTTCCTAATTCATTTCATAATTAAAAAATTAAAGACCCTGAAGATGCAGAGATTGTTAAGTAACACGTTGCTTTCAATGTTGCATATTGGCGTTCAAAAGTAATATGAAGGCCACAGGTGGAGAACATAGTTATATTTGCTATCTTTTATGGAAGAGCGATTCAAAAACGCGATACATTGTCAACCAACTCCACATCAAAACATCAAAACGATGGATTATACCTTTCCTCGACTATTTCACGTGAAAAAGTACTTCTTTTCACCTACCAAGAGAGATAAAAATCGGAAAACGAATAACATGGTATTATCGTATTTTTCCCATTTGATCTTCGTATGTTATTATACGTAACTTTGAAAAGATATAGAATGGATTCGGAAATACAAATAATTCCCTTTATTTAGCACACAACTGTTATACATATATCTTATACTCTTAAGACCTCAAAAACCTACTCGCACGCACGCTTGTTGTCAACCGACTCTTCCAGATACTTCTAACGACTGGCTCTTGTCTTTTGTCTCAACCAAGACCCGGACGTCCTCTGACGCTTACACACACATTCACATGTACAGTGTAAATGTATCATATTCCCAACAAACTTTTTAATTAAAATTCATTTCGTCAAAAATAAACGATTGTTCAGGTACTTTTGAACGGTAATATATTTCCACGGATTTCTCTCTAGTTGTCAATAAGAAAAAATTACAGGGATAAAATCTGTTTCGAAAGTAATCTGCGCTTAAACGACACATCGTGCCAACCACTATCGATCCGGAACGCGGTAATGGCACCGATACAAAGCATCGATAAACGTAATTGTGACCGACGCTGCCGCTGATCTACCCGAGGGCCTGATTTTCCGAGCATTCGAAGTCGATGGGTTGGCTACCTTCTCTCGCTGATATGGCCGCGCGGTTTCTTTACTTTTATTCGTCGAACGGCCTATAAATAGTGAAAATTGCCGTAATTATGAGGAGGCAGAGAAAGTAATCGAACGTAAGGCTGGTGCCGGAGGGCGATTCTTGCGATTCGTAAAGCAACATGCTCGATTATCGCGAATCTCCTCAGAGAGAAGAATTTCAAGGGAGGCGTAATCGGGTGTAACGTTAATCTCGGGCCATTTTTGTTCGTTCGAATACAGTCAACCGGTGACGTCAACAATTTATCCTGATGAATACGTTGGTGATACGATTAATGTATTCGTAATTTGATATATTTTTCTCATTTTGAAAACATCCAGGAAGATGATGGTAATAATGGTATGTTACAGTAGTTATATATTTGTATGTATCTATGGAGTTAATTTGTTCGATATCCCGTTTAATGGAGAGCTTCTTTTATTTTTTTCTCCTTTGATCGAGATCTGTCTGGTTATTTTAATATCGAGTTCCTCCTTTGATATATCTAGAGTGCTCTTACTTAAATTATTCTGATGCATATCTCTTTTTTCATATTTCTTTTTTTTTTTTTGGTTTAACTGAAATATAATATGTTAGCTGGAAGAGCGAAACAATGTAATTAAATGGAATGTCTCTTTCTGCAAGTTAAAAATTTCCACTAGAATTTTTAATATTCGATAGTTTAGGGCATTCGTCGATTTCGGTAACGATTTAATGTGTTTTAATATTTCTCAATTTTTCGACGATATCTTGATCTAATTCTCGATTTAATTCTTGATTTAAAAGTCAATATAAATTTCACTTTACCGTACATTCATCTCCTTCTCGATACAAACGCCACTTTCTATCAATATCATTCGTCATGAAATGGCAATAATGGCATAAAATGGCAAGCAAAGAAATGGGAACATTTTATTTACCTAATTTACCTGAAATACTATTTACCTCTAAATTAACATTATTATGCTATGGAATTAGATATTCGTGGAACTATAATAATTACTTAAACGACATACAGCAGTTCATCGATCTGAAACGTATAAACAAACAATAATTTCAGTTAAACTGTCGGAAGTCCTTGTATCAATTTAGAACCATATCTCCTGGCGTGCTCTCAGCGAGAATTTCCCACTTCTTATCCACAGCTTATTACGTGCAGTAATCGATAAAAGTATTTAGGGGAATAAATTTCACCTTGTTACTCATAGTCAATACCAATTAAGTCTGACGATATATAAATGCGTATTATCAGAAAAGTCAGCGACTGATTTACATAGTAAAACGTAACCGCGTCTCTTATGCTGCTCGTTCCTCTTCATCCCGCGTGACAGATCATTTTTTAACAATAGTCAAGTGCGGAAAAATCAATTAAAACGTCGCGTCCTGCGAAACGACCGGATAAACAAGATCATTCGTCAATAAAAGTAACCGGCCATGCCACGGACAAGTGTAATTATATGGAGGATAATGATCGCGTGCGTTTGATGAGAGACAAGGCAGGGAGGCAACGAAGCGGTGCAGCGCGATCAAGCGAACAAGCGAGGCACACCGAATACGTGAACGTTTTTCATCGATCGATCGATCGACTGATCGATTCATGGCGACGAAGCGACGCTTGGCTCGATCGATCAGGTCCACGGAAGGAATTTTTCGTGTAGATCCGAAGTTACGATAGCAAGAAGCTTGTGGATACCACTGGATGCTTGGATGACTCGATTAATAGCGGCGCAACCTGGCTCTGCGTTGCTGAAATGAATGCAGTCGATGCTGGTTACAACGTAGCGCATGAATTCACGTTTCTAGTGACGAAAGTTATTAGGTGTCGACATTTTGCGAATCTTTTTACTCGATGACTCAGAAGCTATAATAATATTTCTATAGTGTTGTCTAGTTGATAGGGTTGTGTAATACTTGACGTCAGTGGTCGATGTTTTGCGGCTTATCGAGAACATTGGTTACAAGTAGCGATAAGTGTCATTGTTAGAAATGAATTACATATTTCGATATTGACAGCTTCTTTTTAAGTTTTATCTCGTTACGCACGGAGCGCACATGCATTTGTACATACACTATCGCTCGTCTTTTTACAGGGTGAAATTTGATTACGTAGTTATATAGGTAAAAATTATGCGTTACTAAAAAAATTTACATTCCGTATTAGTATTTCGTTACAATAATATAATTTACTTTAGGAAGATTAATAGATGCGCGTTGAAATAGTGGTATCTGTGACAGTCAAATAAATTATGGAACAATTTTTCAACGCGTTTAACAATTTTTCACAACAAATGGAAAATTTGGAAATATTTCTCTCAAGATATTCCTATCCCTGGTTTATCTTGTCGCTACGATACAAATTAGGTAAAGTAGATTCTCTTACACCTGGAAAAAGTCTATTAGTTTTAGTCTCTATTGTATGTATATATTGTTTTTAGTATTTTCTTATTAATTTATATATTTTGTGAAATTAACATACTATTATTATAAGTCGGTTAGAATATTCGAATACTTATAAACGGTAATAGTATTTATAATCATATATATGTGTATATGTATAAATGTACCAAAATCGACACGAGGTGTATTTAATTGATTATATACGAACGTTAAACAGCTGTTGTTATCAGAGTTTTTAACATCAGACATCTTAAAGAACGAGTAGATCGCGATCGGACAAGAGTCGTGTGTCCGCGTCGCAAATTGCCAGAAGAACACGAAGAGTTTGAGTGATCGATCAGAGACCGATCATAGTACTCGAGGACTCTGTAAAATACACAAGAAACAGGGCGAACAACGAATACACTGGCTGCCGTGATTGAGATCGTGATAACGATAACGATCTTGTTGGCACGTGAAAAAGCTGCCGACCTGTTTTTTGCACGCGCAACCAGCGCGATGCACGCGGGAAAGTGAGCGGTCCGGCTCGTTCCGCCCACGCTTTCGATGTTGTTTGCCGTGGATCGGTATGTTTGCGAGCATGCTTTGCAAATAGGCGGCGGTAGAAGGGTATTGCACTTTTTGACGGAGATGGAGGAGATAGACGAAATCGATGATCTCTTTGGAACTCGTTTATGTTGGTGTCAAAGAGCGTTATTTATGAATCAATGTTCAGAAACATTGAGAAACATGCGAAAAATTTTTGGTAAACTTGAAAAGTCATTAGGGAATTATTAGAGTCTTTAAGAACGGCTATTTCAAGACGTTAAACTATAAGGGATTCATATATTCAATATTAGAATAATTAGACTGCGGACATCTTCGAGTAATTAGACTTAATTTATTAAAATAAATTTAAAAATTGGGGTTAGGAATTGTTTTACCTACTAAACATTACTAGAGGATATTACAATTTGGATTTTTTCTGTTGTATATTTTAAGCGCGTTCTACGCATTTTAGCATCTTCAAATTTTCCATAAATGTATAGCAATAATTTCATCAATTTGATATAAAATTAATTTTCTTCTCGTCTGTGCATATCTGTCGCGACGTTCGATCAATTTTGACATTCATAATTTAACTGTATTTCTTGTCAAATTTATAATAGAAATTTAGATTTTGATTAGGCTTCTTAGAATGTACCATCTAATTTATGTTAAATCTTCTCAGGTGTCAGGGCGCCAATATAATTTTTATAATTTATTATATTGTGTAATTCCTTTAAGTAGGTTTAACTCTCTGCTTTTCACTTGTTCGATGGTAACCTTGCGCGAATATAGAATTCTGATCGACTAATCGTTTTCTTGATACTTTAGATTAATTGTTACCTTTCGTATGGAATCAATAAATGTCTTAATAAATTTCTATTAACTTGTGAATAGGTATATATACGTTATGCATATACGATTTAGTGTACGGTTTATTATCGTGTAAAGTGATAAGCTGACAATTAGTACCGATATCTTAGATTAGATGTGTCGGTTAGTTTCTTTGATGAGGTTCGTAAACTAGCTTCTCGTTGTCGATGGAATTTGTGTAAATTAAATTTCATGTGCAATCGATTGCGAAATTGAAGATATTTATTTTCAAAATTGTAGTGTTATAAGCCGAAATTTTTCAACAATTCGAGTTTGATCATGTATTTTAACTTCTAAGTCTTCTATTTACTTCCAACGCGATTTCATGACGCCAAAAATAAACATGAATTTTTTTAAATAATAAGTAAATACACGCATGACGAATAGGAAGAATAAGAATGGACTGACTGACGTCAGCATGATTTTAATTAAATCGTTTAAAAAAGACAAGTATCGTTCGAGTTATATTAATCCTATCCTATTAATTAATTAATTAAAGTAATTGTACATATCATTAAAAAATTCAGATTTCTGTTTTTCTCCTACAACAATCTCGTATAATCAAATAGATCAAAAAGATCACTAATTCATTTAATATATCACACAGCCGCAAATATATGTAAACCAATAAACATAAAACAATGATAAAATATTATAAATTTCAAATATTATAAATTTCATTTCATTTCTGTTGGAAAGAATTAACAACAAGAAAAAATTAGCGTCAGAAAGTTGTAAAGAATAATTCACGAACATATCGTTAATCTTCAAATAATTCAAGATTGAATTCAATAAAAATAAAAGGTTTAGTCGTTTATTAAAAATCGCCATTCAACTCGCGAGATAAACATCAATTTATAGATTCTATTTCATGTTTACGCGGTACTGTTTGAATAACTGCAAGCAACGCCGCGTATTTCATAGCAGTCTATAATTTTTCACAATTAGTAACAAAGCGTTTGTCGTTGGCTGTGACCTGCTCACAAGCTGCTTAAACTTTACGAGCCGCTCGTCATTAGTGGAACGCAAGTCTTAACAAATAGCACCGGCCATGTTAAAAATCACACGTGATAATCACCCGTGCACGCGATTCTCTTAAACGTCCTCTTCGTATCATGCAACAACGCGCAAACAGCGACGAAAGCCTGGAAGGGCTAGCTGTCTCGATCGTCCAGTCGGATTTTGTGATTGCAATTAATGCCACGTAGCCGCTCATTAATTGCCCTTACAATGGGCCTGTATTTAGCGCTAACTAGTCTCACTCGAAGCAGGCTCGAAGACAAGAAAAAGGGAGGATACCGCGTCGCGTCGTGGACATTAATTAGCTAGCCGCCACGGCGCGGCGTTCAACGATAAATTAGAGATCTGCACCGATCGGAATCATCGATAATAATCGGCTTCCGAAACCACTTTGTCGCTTATGAGACGTTTTACGAAGTGTTTCCAATACATGATTCATGGTACGCTTTATTTTAGTTTTGAGCGGCTGATCGCCAAAAAATTATAATTAGATTGCGAATTTTTATGCATTTATGAGAAATTTGGTGGTTCAGAAATTCAGAATATGCGAAAATATATAAAATATATGGGACTTATCGTGATATTTAATAACGAATTTCCCATAAACTCATAATCGATGATACAACCACTAATTGTAGAAATAGAATAATTCTACATATGCGTACAGTGGCTCGTGAAACTATTTAAATATTTAGCTTAAAAATCTTCTATGTGTGTTTTACATAAAACATTTTGAAATTTCACTAACGTTATAATGAGATACAACTGCCATAATTATATCGGTAAAATTTGAAAGCAATCTAAAAATATATATGGGAATTGGAAAACATTTATTGCGAACATATATTTCGTAGAAAACTATAATACTATACAAGACGAATGACGATCTTAAGTATGTAAGTGTTGAAAATCCGCTGAATATGGAGGCTCGTTGATATAAATAACAATTGACACTTTAGATACTTTTATGATCTGTAAAATATATATTTGTATGAAATATATTGTAATTTTCCATATATACTTTCAGTCGTCAGAAATTTTGCCTTATTCCAAAATTTTATTTTAAATATAAAACATAATCGTGACAATCTTGTCTTATTAAAGTGTTAATGAAATTTCAAAGAGTTTCATGTACCATAATATTTTCATAAAAAGTGTCTATAAAAGTTCGAAGTATTTTGCTGAGTACGTACGTAGGATATAATAATTCGAATGCTTGAATGACAGATAATGTTAATCTGTCGAGTGTTCGTGTACGCGACGTGATTCGATCATGAAGCAGTCAATTTCATGTGACGGCGAATGAAGTCGTTAAGAAGGCAAGGCCTGTGAAAATGACCACGACAACGGCGATCTATATCGATTACGAAGAGCGGGGAGATTCGATTTGGAATCGGTTCCGCCGTTGGTGGCTAATGGCCGTCAACAGAAGACACACACTGGCCATTGAGACGATGTTTTAATGTTGGTCGTTAAGGTTTTTATTCTTATGCAAGCACCCCGTTGATGGATTCGAGGTGGCTAAACGTTCCACTGGCGCGAACGTTTGGCCTCGTTAGGAGCACCGAACTTTTTCTCAATGAGGTTTTGCACACCGTGATAGATGATCGCTACGTTTCGTATGCGGCAGATTTGTTATACTGTCTGGGGATCTAGAGAAGTGTATTTCTAGGTAGATTGGTATGTGTTTGGTACTTATGTGGAATCTGGTAGAGGATAATTGTACTGATTTTGTTGTATCGGATTTAACTGTAGTTAAAAATAGACAGGTGATAGAATGTTGTTAAGGTGTTACGATTTATCGAAATTCGGTTACACACCAATCTCTTTAATGATTTTGAGTAAGAGAAGTTCTATTTTGTGATTAGGTAGAATCGATTTGATTATTACAATTTAATTCTTTTCGTTATTTTATGGAGATCGTTGATATGGAAATTGTTAACTTCGTGAACACAGATTTCGTAGTTACATGTATTTAGCTTCTTAATAAGACGGATATCTTTCAAATCTATCTTGTTCAAATATTGCAAAATGTTATTGATTAATGTTAAAAATTCTCATGTAATTAAGAACTCAAATTTGTAAAAACTTATAATATCAAACTCAATCAAAGGAGTTGTCCAAGCAAAACGCATGAAATATTACCCTATAATTAATACCTCAATATCTTCAGCAATTATCAAATTATACACATCACAGTAACAATTTTAATCAAGTAGGAGGAGAGTTACTCAAACAAGAATTATAAAAATTATTGTACATCCGATACTCTACATCTTCGTTAAATACAATTAAAAAGACAATTACTCAAACGAGGAAATTAAAGAATTGCTCTACGTTCAATACATTTTCCTGTCACATTCGAGCGATCTAAAATTTAAGAATAATAACGGCTGCAGAAAAAGTGGCATTTTTTTTACATGCAATGTTTTTATTCGGAAACTTCTTTTTTTAAATCCACATTCTACATATAATAGATTCTTAATAATAATATATATATATAAAGAATATTGGAACTATCAAACTGATCAAAATATGAGTTTTCAAGTTTCGTTTTCTTACAAATTACATGCTAAGCGTAAACAAAATTCTTCTGACAAAATTAATATTGACTTCAAATAAGATAGAAAAATATATATTTATATGAATATATATTTATTTATTTTCATCGAGTCACTTTAATTACAATCATTTTTACAGACAACATATTCAGGTATACACCGGCGATTGATAACTGTAGTATAAATAATAACATAAATTAGAGCTGCAGAATTCGAGAAAGAGACCGGTTACTTTTCAATCAAACATTAATGTGATCGAATCGTATCAAGGAGAGTAGGCATCTTGCGAAATCTGTAATAGACAGGAAGGAACGCCGACTGGTAGTTATCAGCGGGGTTACATACGAGGTTCAGCTGATGGTCGCATAAATATCGAGCGGCTGTTTTCCAAGACCATTTAAATGCATTGGCCGATTCATTAAAATACGGGACGGGTAATCTAGAGGCGATCATTCATCATCATTTTTCGCGTCCTCTCTGTCCTTTTCTATCTTTCTTTGGTCTGTTTGGCGCACGCATGACCGGTGGCTTCTTGCGAGCATGTTCCGCGTAATTGAATCACGGTCGCTGGAACGCGCGTACAAGCCAGTTGAGAAAGCAGAAATCAGGTTTCTAATCGATTTCTGGGTCCCCGGTATATACGCCGAACCGACGAAATCCTTTAACTTATCCGAAGGGGCCTGAAGAAATCGCTGGACAAGCAACCATCTTCGTTTTGTTTCTTTTCGCATTCCGTTGAGTTAATATTGTTCCCGACCCAACAGACCAGATGCCTGCGTTAATCTTCGTTCTATTACAGTTTTAATTAGAAGCGTGTGTACGCCGATCTTATGTAAGTTTGAAATTGCACAGCTCATCTATCGCAATCGCGCCACTGCTGCGAGCGTTCTTTAATTGGTAGCAGTTGTTAGAAGCGACAGTGAATTTCTTCCTCTTCTCTTCTTTTCCTTCTTATTTTTCCTTTTACTAAAAATTTAGTAGCAATGCGATATATGGCGGCTCGGTTCTTCGCAATGCATAGATTACTGTTTTAGTTTCTATTTATCATAAAGTAACGTCATTCCCCGTTTACATGCCCAATTGGTACGATACGTTCAAATCGATGCGCTGAGTTTATTCTCCTTCGTACGTTTTTCATTTTTTCTGTCAGAACGTTACATTTCTCATTTTTCTGGATAATTGGTTAGAACGCAAGGCCAATTGTTAATGAAACTCTTCGCTGATTAACCGTTTATTCTCAGCTATTTATTTCGCGTACGAGGTTGTCAGGAATTATACTGCACTTTTTCCTTGTGTTAGAATTAAAATTGCTAATAAGAATTCATGTTGTGCAGTGCAAAATGTGTTAAAATTATGTTAATATTTGAGTGAAAACCATATGTAGTCAACATTAATAAACATGTATTTTATATGATACGTTATCTATCTAAGATCTTGTCCAACTTATTGCATATTGTTATCAACATAAAATAGGAAATGATCAAAAGTAATAAATAACACCACGAATAAAATATGACTGATTTTTCCCACTTGTAATTATAGATATAACTTCAACATATTATTTATATTGTTCTTTTATTTTTTCTCGTTGAACTGTAGAAGTGTAATCTTGAAGAGAAAATAGGAAAAGGAAACACTGTATGTAAGTTCCTATAAATGCTTTATTATAAAGTTATAATCAAATATTACACGCAGTAAAAGAAACGTGTTCATAGCCAAAATCAGGAAGAATAAAAAATATTGTATATTCGTACAAGATAATATTTTTCGTGCACTAGAAAATAGTCAATGGAGCCAGAGTTCCCCTTTACCGTATTCAGCAATTATAATGTAGTATAATGTAGGTGTAATTTATTATCTGTCTGCATGTTTTATCAATTTTTATATTACACGTGATTTATGAATTATGGAAATCGTTGTTCATTGCTATGCGATAACTTCACTCCGAATTATTAATCGGTAATAATAATCGAGTACGTCAGTCATAAGTTTTTCCATAAAAAATCGCCATGAATACACTTGATGTCTCAATTATGATTTATTGTCTACTTATATTTATACACGTATCATAGTACATCATATATCATGATATATAATTCATGACTTGCGAATTATACAAATAATTTTCCGTTACCATGCGATAACTGCGAAACTTATTCAATCGATACTTAATATTCAGGTGCCAGAAATTCTCGTTTAAATAGAAAATTGGTATATTCAGCGACGTTTTAATTTTAGTTTATGCTCTAGTTATATTTGTACATCAGGATGTCACGTATGATATATGAAATATGTAAATTGTTTCGCGTGATCAACATTCATCACATTATTATTGTACGTAATTATGCAATTTATTAAATATGCATGAGAATGTTTGAATATTTCATACACAGAGAGTTCAAATCATGTGTACTACTTACGATAAGTGTAACAAATCTAAGTAAAAAATAATACATAAATTATAAATGAGACGCGTACTGAAATGATACAAGAGTTTATGTGAAGATAGGAAAAGTGATGATCTCATCATAATAAAAATAATACAATTTTCCTATGAAATCCAGTATCGATATAAATATAACGAATTAACAGAAACTAACAAGTTCATACGCTTCTAATACCAATACTAATATAAAACTTACAATAACAATATAAAAGTCTGATTAACTTTCTTTTTCACTGGATAACGATTATTATCTTGGATCGTTATCATGCAGCAAACTTCCTTGAAAAAATGTATAAAGCGACCTTTAAGTCATTAAATCAACGCATAACTTGGTAATATTTTAAACACAACACTGAACTGACGCTAATTTAACATCTAAGGCGTGTCGCTTTCGTTCGGGCACGACAAACGGTAATCGTTTCTCTACTTTGAATTGCCATTAGAAACTCGAAGTGTTAAATCCTACTAAATCACGTCTCTCAGCGAAATTAACGATTCATTAAAATTCCTCGTAGAGGAATTTCGATATATACACCGACCATAGAATATAAATAGAATGTTTAAAGTATATGAATACGGAGCATTACGTTATCGCAAAACTATGCGAAGAAACTATCCCTCGGTTCAAATAAACCGCTGTTTGCAACAGGTGCTGTAGTTTCGCGAATGAAAATCCGAATGAGCTGTTTCGCCACTTAAAATGCTCCGTCGAAAAAAAGAAAAATAAAAAAATAAAAAAAGCGAAGAAAGGATCATTTTACGGTGAAAGCAGACCAACGTCATACGAGACACTTTATGAAGCTCGTTTACGCGCAATTATATCGTGCTGGAGTCACGTCACAGGGCAAAAGTATTGTAGAAAGTACGAGGACGTTTGCACAACGAACGTTCCGGATGGTATTGTAATTATTAAATGTTAAATATTATAAAGGCGAGTCGTTTGTCAGGGCGAAAGCTTGCGAAAAATCGAGGGACGTGCGTGCCTTGAATGCTTTACGAGCGCGACGATATTCGAACTATATGTATAATAAATTGATAGTGGCGTAAGTGCTCGAATGCATGCGATCGAAATCGCGGTGTTTGTGAAACCTTCGGCCGAATTTTGTAATTATAGCGGCGTAAATATGCCTGGCTACGTTTGGAGAGTTCAGTAAATATTATTAGTGAAATTTTTCAGTGATAAATCAGAAGTAAACGAAGCTAATTGGTTCCTTCGCGTAACAGTATCCGGTTTGATAAAAAAATAAGCAAAGTTCTACAAGCATACTTGTAAATAAATATAATCGAGAAAAATCGTCAATATTTATAATCAGAAAATATTCTCAACTCGTAATAAAAGTCGTTAGTTTCTCAAAATTTGAAAAAGCAATTTTTATAAGTAAATATCTATAAAATTGTAATCGTTATGTAACGAACACTTGTGAAATATTTGAATAATATTTGTAACTTAGTTTGTAATTTGTGAAACTATAATGGAAGCTTATAAATATTGTAACTTGCCAATTCATTAATATTAATAGTCGATAAATTGTTAGATAAAAAGATATTAGGCCGTGATTTTCAAGTAAAATTTTTTACGTGTTTGAAGCTTCTGAATGTTGTTCCTATCGTTAGATTTTACTCATAGAAGATGAAAGAAACATAAAGAAATATCATTCGAATAATAAAGTAATAGGAACGGATAACAACTTTTAACTAAATGCAAGCGATTTTAAATGGAATTCAAGTAATTTTGAATAGAACATATATAGACGATTTTTGATAGAACTTAAACGTATAATAACGAAATGAAATATAGAAAAATTTGTAAGCAAGCATAAATGAAATATTTTTACTACGAGAACAAATACACAGCTGTACATATAAGTACAGCTGAAAAGAACGAATATAAAATTTTAATTGGAACGTTTCGAATACTTTCATGACTAGCCGTAAATACTTTTGATTATTCTGGAAAGAAGAAACAAGGATAAACTACGATATAAATTCTTGCAAACTACGCGTATCTTGGATCCCATTTAGGGAAAACATAGTTGAAAAAGCACGCCAGCGATTCCTATCTCATTAAACGTGAACGATGGGGTAATAACGCGAGGCGCGTTTTAATCAATAATTTACCGCTAATTTGTTACAGTTAATTATGATATCCATTGGAACGTGGGACGTGAATTTATCGGTACAGCCACAGCGTTTGATTTCAATGTAACTCGCGAGACTCCAGCACCGTGCAGTTTTGCGATTTGACATTTCTTAATCAACCAGTACACAGCAGTTAAAGTAAATTCATTCTGGTTTCATAGAAACAACGATGACGCGCTGCAAGACCATCTTTAGTTAATTACAGAGACTAGCAAATTACGTGGATATAAACAAATATTTATTAAAGCGTTTTCGAGATGAAACAAGCCGTCTTTACTGGATCGATCTTATCTGGTGAAATTTTGTTATTTTAATCGATATTCATCCTTGATTGGCTTTCTGGATGGAAAATTTTGTTTACCTCGATGCTGTGGTTATAACAAATTTTTGTAATAACAAGCAGAACAGGTTCTGTAAGAAAGTTCGCGTTACATTTAATCCAACGATCTTGGCAATTAAACTATTTTAAATAAAACAATCTTGTAGTTTGATAGAAATATGGGAGCTATTAATATCAATTACATCTTACGTCATCACTTTTACAGAAAATAATTACTAAGGAATTTTAATGAAATCGTTCACTAGTTCAGTTATAATCTTTGTTGTTATGACGAAACTTATTTTAGAAGTTAAATATTGTTTTATTTTGTTTCTGGTTTCTTATACTCCGCATAGAATTTCTAATTACTTGAAGATAAGAGTGATGAAAGAGTACTCGAAAATGATTTCCTATTTAGCTAAAGGAATGTTATATACAATGGTCCAACAAGAATTTTAATTGTGTTATCTCGCAGTGATTTATCAGATTTGTATAAAATTGTGACTGTCGACGAACGTATGTGTTTCTTTACTTATTTTATGAAAATGTATCTCTTCAAGAAATCACCGGATTCCCACACAATTATGTTAATTAAATCATATGTTTGAATGAAAATAAAGATAAAATAAAACAATAATTTTACAAGGACGTTTATTATCTTTACTCGGTGTTATTTTCACTATTATAGAACTGGAAATGTTAACAATTGTTGCTATCATTTACTTCATAAAAATATATGTCTATATGTTTCTAAAAATCATCAAATTTCCACAAAATCAAATTAAACGAATCAAATATCAGAAATATCTATTAATCTAATATTTTTTCAAAATTATTTAATCGAATCGAATACGCAAATAAATAAATCATCATTTATTTTGAACACCATTACATTAAAAGTTGAATTAGCGTCTAAAACTGTCGTTTATTTTATCACGCCAGGATTAATCCTCCGTGTCGTCGTTTAATTTCAATCAGATACTCTAATTCCGGTGCTGGCTCACGAATCAACTACGTCACCGTTTGAGGAACTCACTGCTATAAATGCGAAGGCAACGACGTATGCATCGGACAATAATTTGTCAGCCTTTTACCAAGCGTGATTCACGGTTGATTGATGCTTCACGGCGAGTACCCATCATCCATGGTCGTTTAAATGGTAGCACGATCGGATCCTTGTTCGGAATGATTATTAATGACCAGTATCATTCGCGCCTGTACCGCGTCAGGATCGTCGAACAGGAGTCTTCGGTGATACATGACAAGTGCTTCGGTCGACGATTAACACCGTCTGTCTTTGGACGTGTCATTTACGCTGTTTTAAAGATAGTGGTGTTTAAAACGGTAAAACTTTATTGCAATAAATTTTCACTAGTCATGAACCAGCGATGAATCGAAATTTAAATAAATGTTCACTGTTAAAGTCATATTACAATGGATTATATTTGTCTATGAAGAAAATCAATTGGAGTATATATGTGATCTTGCTTTGTAAGCTAATTAAAGTTTAATAAGTAGTTTTATGATAAAATATGTATAAAGAATATATTCTTTATGTGCTAAAATCAAAAGTTATTTCGATATGACAGGAAAGTTGCTGTTATTAACTTAAATTAATTGATGTGTTCTTAGGGATATATTTGTATATACACTAGATTTTATCAAATTGAAGTTTTTTGATTAGTTTTACAATCAGTACGCGTTAAGCAAATGTGAAGACTGTAGAGGAGGAACGTGATAAGCTACATTTTATATATTTTACAGAATAATTTTAAAATTATCGATCGTCAATGAATATTCTTTGATAATTCATACACAATGTGATTGGAAGAATTCTACAATATTTTATTAATTTCTTATTTCAACGAAAGTCAGTTAATATATCTAAAGAAACACAGAAAAAAAGAAGATATCTGCTATGAAGATACTAGGACAACTTGATCAGAGAATAAATCGCAGATGCACGTCCTTGATATAAAATTTTCTTCATTATCTTCACATTTTGATCGATATAAAAAATATCTCATTCAGTGAGAATTATAGTTGCTTGCTCTTGATACTGTATACATAAACTGTCAAGATCACACGGACGATAATCCATGGAGATTAAAAAGCTGCAATTTTTCAACTTGTATCTTTGCAACAGTATGGAAAAAATAAAAGTGTCGCGTCGTAATAAGATCAGGGAAGAAAGAGGCAGCAATTTCTCACGAGGGATCAGTTATTTCGACGACGGTTATTTGCATAATGTTACGTTATAGACAGATCGACACGAGATACCGTATCTTAAAATGTTTCTCTGCGACACTTATAAATATCTGAATGCACGCTATCGTAGAAATACAGGGAACGATACATATGTGTAGATGGTTGATACATTAATGATTGTAGCCTTTAAGTCCGGATATGCCTCGTTGTTCCTGCGATCAGCCACATTTCCTCCCATTTATGATCCTTTCAAGAATATGAAATGGTATAGTAGTCGTGCTACTTTTTCTGTCCAGGAAAATGTCATCTATCAAGAGACATTGGTAAATAGCAAGAAACGTTACGTTTCACAATAGGCACATGCATTTTGTTAAAACATTCTTGATGGTGCTATTCATTTTGTAAAGGTGATTATATTTTTGAAGATTATATTATTTATAAAATACGTCGTGAAGAAAATTTGACGATATAGAGGAAGTTACAAATATATATTTTTCAAGTTTTATTGAATATTTTTCATCGCTTTTAAATTATTATATGTGCAAGATTTGGTAGAAAAAGATAGATTTCTAGTTTTAGGTAAGATCCTTTTTCGTTATTGAGTACGTAGTCCAAATACTCTTAAAAACACTTCATTTGGGTATAACATATTAAAATTTCTTTGTTACTTCTAAAACTATCTCGTAATTGTAGAACTTAATGATATAGTAAAACCTCACATTTAAAATTTTCATTTGCCACTAGAAGTTTAGACATAAAATTTCTCGAAATTCCTCTGCGAATCTAACAGGGTTTCTTGTATCAAAGTTGGTATAAAAGTTAGTGGAACATTTTCAGAAAAAATTAGGATTAACATAGAATTTGCATTTGTTAAATTTTTAATTTTTATTCCTTGATTAGATTATTTCAATTTTTTATTACTTAAATTTCTATTTCTTATTTTTTGATTGCTTTATCGATTTGTTCAATGCATGCTTTAAACATACATCGTTAAACACTATATGAAAGATTCAAGTTAAGCTGATCTTATTTATGGTACATTATATTCTGCGGAAAGTAGTACTTGCTAATTCTGCGACGCTAGAGTCTCACCTGTCCCGGAAGACTTAACGAGAGATTGATGGCTATGAAATTGAAGGGAGCGAAATGATAATGTGATAAATCACAGTAAATTAGCTACAAAGTACCCTTGTTTCTTCGAAGTTAAAAAAGTTCTCTGCAATTACAACACCACATAATACTAACGTTCACAGCCTATCGATTCTGCGAAAGCTTCACCTTTCATTACTTTTCAGTCGTCATATTCCTAATTCTTAGAAGATATTATGTGATATTACAGAAATAAAAGTGATATAATACTCTTTGAATGAAGTTCTTTCTTCACGACTACAGTGTTGAACAAAATTAGCTCATCTTGTTAGAACCTGTATGACTTTACAGGAATAGGATTGTAAAATATAGCTTCCAATCTTTATGTGAAAAATATAATTGTTATTAATTCCTAAACTACTCATCAAATTTATTTTTATCAAAAAAGAAATTCCTAAGTTGTTCATCATATGTACACGATGCCCAAACAATTTGATTAAAAAATAAAGAACAGTAATTAAAAATTCAAAACGCTCGCTCTAACCATCGCTAAACATACTAAACCTTATCTAGAATCTTTGCGTGTGCGTAGAATCCGACAAGCCTGACCGATTGATTATTTTCGATCGTGGTTTCTCCACAGTCCGGTAAAAACAATGCTTTTCATACAGAACCCAACCTAAACGCGGAAGTGTTTGTAATGAATTGAAGGGATCATTTAGATAGCATTGTGTCTTACGACTGCTGATTATTTCTAATGAAGCTTATTTATCGCACTATTCGTTTAGCCAATATCTGACCGTGTAATCGGACTCCTACGGTTCGTCCACCATGGAGAGCGGTTCCTGGTTGAAAGTTCTCTTTCTCAAGTATGCGTCATCACCTGGATGGATTGTTCTCATGTAGCCAATTACACTTGTTCCAAATGTATAATCGTTTAAGATTATCTCGGTGAATAAATATTCTATAGAAAGCAATTTTCTTGGGATATTTCATACGACGTAATATAATCGCAAAATATATAAGCGGAAGGTTTAGATATTCGTTGATAATAGTACGGTGGTAAGTATATGTACAAACAAAGCAACTTGATTTCCTGAAAATGTTATACTATTGACACAAGTCAGATTTTCTTATAAAGTTTTGCGTGCGTTTGTAATATATAGGTTTTTTCACCAAATTCTTCTGTGAAATGTAATTTTTGTGTCTTTCGTTATATTAATAGACTTTACAATTCAATAGGAACATTACTATACATTAATTAAGATGACTGCTTAAGATGACTATTAATGCCACATATTAATATTTCACTAAATATATATACGTATATGTAAATCTACATACATTTCTAGATTGGTTCATCTTTATTTTAATTCGTACAATTATATGTAATGTAAGTGTTCCAATATTTTTATTGAACTAGTATAGGTTTCTAATTTTTCATTGCAGAGTTGTAAAGATTCATATAAGCACCTGTTATCAAACTGTAGAGGCAGCAGTAATCAAATTTTGACTTATGGAAGTAAACTTCAACTTGCAGATATTGAGCATTTCTTTCTGAATTCGAGTTACAGAGATAAAATAATACACCTAAACACATAATCAATAATAATTTGAGACAAAGTAAGTTTATACTTCGAATGATAGACATTTTCACTGCGAATCGGAATGAGATCAATAAAACTGAATATACATGTGTAAAGTATACATAATATATATATATAAAGATTCGAGTTATCCAAATTGGTCTGTATTTAATAAGTGAACATCAATAGTGGTTGCTCCACGTGTGACATTAAAGGGTTTACAAGGGAAGCTTCGTAGTTTACGGCGTGTTTTAGTGCTACTTTATGACGAGGTAGGGCTGATTAAATCGTTCGATTATCTCTCGCGGATTATCTGCAACCTCGATGGTTTTACGACATAACGGGGTCCTGGAGATTGAATAATAAATGCTTTTGTATAGCAGTCGCAAGAAGTCTTCATTGCATTTGATTTGTTGTTCCGTGCTAATGTTCGCGTTCAGTGTATGCCTGATTTATGGCTGCCGTTTTGCAATGACCTATACGCGGGAAATTTAATTGAAAAACATTTCAAGTTGCTCCGGAACAATATGTATTTAATATCGCACAGTCCTATGCGTAATATAGTATAGTAACTGGTAGAGAATGTAAAATGCAAAGGTAACAGAACTGCTGCTTGTAATTACTGACTGGACGAGGTTTCATAAGAGGAGCTTGAATGGATCTTACTTTAAAGGTTTCGTGATTATCTTACAATTCATTTTGTTCTTTTATCGACATTATTTTGACATTTTAAACGTTTGGTATTTATTGACTGCAAAATCAAAAAATAAATAAAAATATTCGGTCTAAATAATTAAAAGATATAATTATTCATTTTTTCTGATTGTTTCTCATCGATTGCTTTCTTCTGTTTTCATTGCTTGCTTGTTAGATTTAAGTGAAAATTTAATATGTTTTTATTTCTCCACTTTATTATCGATGATAGATAAGATTATAAGTTTCAAAGAGATCCGTAGCATTTGATAACAAATATATTCTATCGGAAGCGAAACTGGATTAATAATTTTTGCTACACGTATGTATATCGAAATTATGTTGCTCGCACGAACATATATGTGTGTTAAGTGTATAGAAGAATAATGATAACAGATAACAAGATTCCGAGGAAACATATCTCATATTTTATGGTGCGTTTAATCTCTTGTTGATGACGCCGATTGCATCATTTAATGAATTTCATATGTTTTATTAGTAATTTATTAGCTTTATTGATGGAAATTTCATAAGATAACATGGTTTGATTTATATCGGAAGTCATTTAGTGAACGTGCCTTTAATACAAAGTACTTAGAACTTTACATTATATAAGAAAAATTTGGAGATTTCTATCTATAATACGTGTTCCTAGAATCTTCTAAATTACCAAATACCGTAAGTTGCATCTATAATTATAAGCAATTATAATATTTTATTTTACAATCATGATTTTTATTTATTATTTATTTTATTTATGTTATTTATTATTTGTAATATGTTTCCTGAGATTTTATAACTATATTCTTCACCCTTAATAAGATTCTAACAAATCAATCTCAAATTTCATTTTGTTTATCAGTTTGTACCAACTTTAACACTGCACGAAATGTTCTTTCATTAAGAAAATAAATTGTTACATATATATATATCACAACCCCTACCGCTTAAGTATACATATATCCTTGAAACTACCCTTGTTCCTTACAACCAACGATTTTCTTTCCCAACATTCGTACATTCTTCCCGCGAAAATAGAATATTTCATTACGCCGGCAGCTTTTATTTTACAGAACTATCCAACTAAAAGTACTCGTAAAATTCTTCAGCAAACTCGAACAAAGGGACGTAAACGTCTAATAAGACCGTAGCCTTTCGAAACACGTCGACGATTCGTTCGTTCTTCCGATCGATAAACGTTCCAGTTGAGCGTCCCCAAGAGATCACCATTTAGAATCATTAAAAAAAGAAAGAAGAACGTGCATTGTCGCAAAATAAGTACATTTGTACGCGGCAATTGCAGTTTTTGAGCTGTTAGATCGCGATCGGTGCAACGTTGCTTACACTTATCTTTGCGTCTCACGTATCGAGTGGTACGCGGGGCGGTGTGTAAGCGCGTGGCATTAAAGGTTCACAGGCAATTCCCTTTGGTTTATGGTGTATTTAGTACCGCGGGTATGGCCGTTTCATAGGCCATACGTTGCTGTGGCTGCTCGTCGAGGAGGCCGTAAACCAGGGTACAGGATCGGCCGCGCGAATCCTATGCCCGTTTTTTCGCGCCACTCGTACATTGTACACCAACCGTACCGAGTAATCTCTTTCTACCAAGCTCGTGAATTTTTCCAATTTTTTTTTTTTTCATATTCTTCTTTCTTCCCTTTTGATTATCTATCTTGCCTTGTATTATTCCCGGCTTCTTTTTCTCGGTATAGTATAATGTTTTGCGAACTTGTTTAAGCTGGTATGGTTGCTAGGGCTGTTCAAGCGACCAGGAGTTGTAGTTTCTTCGTTCTCACGTAAAAAGGCATATGTTGAGTTTGATCGGCGCGGCAGGATGAAAGGGGGTAGTTCTTCGAAAGTTATTTTTCCACGTATATTGGACTTTGGGGAGTAATTAAATGGCGATTAAGTTTTATTAAGTTGTAACGTACGACATTTCCTACGTTCGATGCATAATACTTTACTGAATCTTAAAACAGATATCTTTATGTAGGTAAAAGGATGGGTACATATTCTCCTTAAGTATGGAATTAAATATGGAAATTCTACGAATTTGTTGACGCATTAAGACGCGTACTCTTAAAATGTAACATATTTCAATCGTTTTGACATTTATTAAGAAGAAAAGAAGTAGGAAACGAGTATCAGAAAAGAAGAAATAATCGGTTAAGTTAGTTAAGAAAAAATTTAAGACACAATGATACAAAAATTATATACACCAGTTATATTTACGTGAATTCATAAAAATGGTAGGCTTAATATTATATTTATTCATATCTTTTAGACCCTCTCTCTCTTCTTCATGTAAGTGTTTACCAAAGTGCAGCTATTTCCTCGGCGTTGAGAAAATTATGTAAAGTGTTTGTAATTTCTGGTAATAAAGTGTCTGTAATTTTATCCCAAGATATCTATGATTTAAATACTCTAATCTTCCTAATTCAATTTACGAATACATTGATAATAATAACATCGTTATTTAAGCATAAATAATTTCAGTTTCTCCGGTAAGGCAAATATACAGAATTCGATATATGCAGATTTTCGCAACTGACTGTATATTGAGTATCGTCGGAGTGAGTTGAGAGCCGTTTGAATATCGTATCTGAGGAAAGAGTTGTCAAAACGCTTCAGTCGTGTCGAGTGGTATATTAATTTATTATAATCATTATACATTCTACCGCCGTTTGTCATCAACATTCGTAATAAATTCTTATTTATTACTCGTAATATTTCCACAATAGATAACAATAAATTCAAGAAATATCATCGTAAATTGCAAGGTAAGAAATCTAGAGAACGAAAAGTATGGCTCACGCATACTCAAGAGACCTGTGTACACGTGTAGGCACGCGTGTTCGCGCGGGATGAATTCGTGTACTGGCCGAGTCTCGCGTGTCGGAGCGCCGTTATTCGCTGCACCGTTGTCACAACCTGGTCCGCTTCGTATCGGCTTCCTAGCCCCGCTTTCCTTCTGGAAAAGTTCCGTTTACACGCTCGTCCACGAACAAATCATCGCCCGCTGCGATTTGCCATAATTAGCATACGACCTCGCCTACGCGTCAAGCCGCGTTCACGGCGGGTGAGTTCTTTTTCACAGGATGTCCCACGCGAGTGCGTGTCCGCCAGTGTTCGTATTCCGTGGTGGTGGTCGTCTTCTTTGTGTTTGTAATGTTGGAATGGAGGTAGAAATATAAAAGAATGGAAGTGGATATTGAAATGGTTAAAAAAGAAGAAATAGGCAGATAGAAAAATGAAAAAATAAGGGGCGGAAATTGACATAGGAATGTAGAATGCAAATGGAAAAATAGAAAAATAGAAAAATATAGAAATGCAGAACATAAATCGAAAAATGGAAAGATGCGAATAGAAAAATAAATACAAAGCAAGTAGGAGAATGTGAAGCATGAAAAATGTGAAACATACAAGTACAATTGATAGAAAGGTGATTGATAATAAATTGTAGATTCAACAGAGCTGTCAACTTATAATATAAATCTGTACAAAATAATGTGAGATAACAACGTGAGTAAAAGTCATGAAAAAGAAAGGACAATATCGAAAATTCACTTTAAAAAACGATGCACCGCTACGTACTTTATTTTGCGTTATATTCTATTACAATTTTTTGTTTAATTTAAAAAAGGAATTTTAAAAATAATGATATTCTCATAATGATATCCATAATATTTACATATTTTGGGACATACAGTAAAAAATAAGTCCGTAATTAATTTCATTAATATAGTATTTCGCTAAAAATAGAAACTGCATACGCATACTGATTACTAAAGTTCGAAGAGTTCTGGCACTGCAGGAGAAAGGGAATTTTTAGAATGGAAGTCGCCGCTAGTATCTAAAATTGAATAAAAATAGAAATTGAACAAGTGTTCTTTTTTTGAACGAAGCTTGAAGGATCATCCCGCACTGTGGGAGGCACAGAATTTTTAGAAGTACAATTTCAGGATAAGAATTCTGAGATTAGCATGTACAACAAGATGAAATTGTGGTAGTAGTAAATTTAGGAGTGCGTTGGTATAAAAGGAGCAGAGCCCTTAAAAAAGGGCAGACTGAAGGTTTAGTGCAGAGTTGTTCGAGGGAATTCGGAGAGTCAGCGCAGGATACGAGTGAGTGAAATAAATATTTGTTTGATTAGTTATATAAGATATATGTTATTAAAATATACGAAATAGTCTGATCGTCTTAATTCGTGATTGTTACCATTTAATAATGTTAAAAAACATGTTCCAAGATATAAAACGTAGAATATTGTTCACGATGCAACTGGAAGGATGGTAATTTTATCCATTTTGCTAATAATTTTCTATTCGATAAAGAAAGCAATTTTATTTTTATAAAATCTTATATACATACGTAGCATGGCAATTATTTAAAGCGTAATTTAACAATTGTGCACGCACATCTACGTATGTTAACTACACGTTACTTATAATTCTCTCCAAAATTCATTGTAAAACTATAAGACGTCAACTTAACACGTTAACTTAACTTAACGTACACAATCTAACAACTACTAACGATATCGATATACCTCATACAGCACGTAGTAAGTATACTTGTACTTGTGCTACATTTATATTACAAAACGAAACAAGCGGCTACACATAAATACAAACCACATTTCGCTTGATAAATCATTATCGTAATCAGGCAGGAAACATATATTTTATCTCGTCAACCAGCGAAACGAAATTATTTTGAAACTATTATTAATTACGGTAACAGTTATAAGATTAATTAATTTATTCGCACCAGGCCACACAAAACCAGTAGCTAATTTAACAATTTACAATCTCGAGGCTCAATTCGCGCGCCTAATTGATATCTACATTAATCAGAAAGATTCTTAGGGGAAAAAGACGAGTGAAAAAGTTCCAAGACGTATATTTAATTCAATTCGAATGATACGACTAAGAGCAATTTAAAGATACTTCTCGTAATCCTTTTTGGCTTGAACGCAATCGATCTCTGTAAACGCGTCTCTGTGTCAGCATGGCGGTCAATTAATGCACAGAATTAATTAGACGAAGGATCGAACCAGTGTACGGAATTAATAATTATAATTCGAGTGGTGTAATAATTATTACGGGAAAGCAACCTGTTTCCACCCAGGTTGACCGAGGTTAATTCGATGTAAATATATGTAAGTGCTACGGATACACGTACGTGTTCCGGAGGGTTCGGCCGATTTAAATGTTCTCAAAGTTGTACGGTAGAAAATTATTGTGATCCTTCGACGAAAAGGAACTGTCCGCGGCGGGATAATAGCCAACGTTCGCGTGAACTTCGAACAAGCAGCACGCTCCCGATCGGATATACACAGTGTATCTGCAACAGAGAATATATTTATTAAATAGTGGTCAGATATTAATTTATGATTTAAGAAGCGAAATTTTATGTGAAGTTAGGAAATTGGACTTTCATTGTCCCTGGAATTTAGGTTATAGCTTTCAAGCGATGTTTAACAATATTCGAATGAAAACATGTTGAATGGAAAGTTGCAAATATTAGAAGTTAAATTGGAAATTCAATGTAACAATTCGTGATATTATAGGATTTACAATTTAGAATTTATTTGCGACTCTATATCCAAATGAAGAAATGTTGAGTTTGGAAATTCAATTTGAAATTCAGTTCATTATATTATAAGATTATGTTTTGTATTCCTTGTGCAATATATACTAGAATCGTAATTTAATCTCAATTTTAATATTCTGTGATTGTTATGTAAATACTACGATTACAATTACCTCCATTACGATCGATTTATGTGAAAAGTGCTATATATTTGTACTATTCTCCACTTTGTAAGCGAAATTTTATTTTTTTGTAATTTGCTTCCTTTTTAATGTATTTTGTTAAGAGTTTCATATATTTGCACAAATAATTTGTAAAACTAACGTATAATATAAACAACACGTTATTTGTAAAGTATCCTAACAATATGAGAGTTTTCATTCCTATCCACCTATCAATCTACATAGAATCAAATCATTCGTTAAACGATATAAGAATATTATTTCTAAAGCAAATTACAGTCCAAAGGATGTCACTATCACCACAATTCTCCCATTAATTTATATATGCAGACTTCCGCCTCCCTCGTGCAGAGTACTCGCGTGTTGCGGTCACGTGTCGCATTAATAATTCATTTCCGCATATCGTGCGTATTTCACGTATTACGCGAGTAATCGCTTAACCTCCCTGGAAGCAAATTTGACTACGACATCTGGTAAAATACAAGAAACACACGTGCGACCACCAAAATTTCTTTTTGATAAGAATAAATAATATTTTTTGCCAAACATCGTGATTGTTCGATTAAAAAATGAAAGAATTTATAAAATACGTGTTGTCATGCATTGCAGACACACCCTGTATACGGGTGGTTGCAACTACGAGCAACTACGACAGGAAGTCGTTACGGGATACCGGTAACTGTGAGGCTAAGTCAAATCGATGCACGCGAGGCGCTTTCGAAACTCGCTCGCTCCTCCCACTGCGGAAAATAAATAATAACGCGCGAGTAGCCGGCAGTTGCCCGTGGGACGATACCAAAGTTGTTTTAGCCGAGATGTTCGAGTTCGTGACAAACGTAGGATGCACTTTTCCGATTGCTCGTTTTTCATTCGCGTTCCAATTAGCTACCTGATTTGCGAAGGCAGAATTATATGAAGACTATCACGTTCTATAGTTTATCAGGTTGGTGCGTACGAAATATTGTTTCTCGAACTTAATATATCTGAGAATGTAAAGAAAATATTAAGGGAAGGTTTTATAACAGATTCCAGTTAATTTAGTTTGTAATCTTTACGCGAAATAAAAATCTGTGTGCTTTAAAAGCTTCTAAGTCAAAGCAAGGTATTTAGAACTTATGGAAAAGATAGAAATAAGACATTTTACAATATAATTCATTATACTTCATGAATTTATGAGGACTCTTGTCACGGTAGATGCTGAAAGCTTCCAGTCGTTATTGATTATTATATACTTTGAAATCCATGGCGAACAATTCTTATTCAAATCTTGAAAAATGTATATACCTACATTTTTTGAAACGGTGTGATTTAAAAAAGTAGCCCCAAAATACGTATTTAACAATACCGTACAAGCTTTTGAATCTGTCATTTGTTTCAAAATGAAATAATTTTACGGAGGTTATTTGTGGGATCTAAGTTCGAAGACGGAACCGAGAAACCGATCGAAAGAAACGCGTCGGCTTAGGATGAAAAGCAGTTAACGGCATATCATGAGAAGAGAGAGCGATTCAGCGTCGTGGAGGATCTTTCTCACGGAGCTCTTCGCTATAGGGCAGAGATGTCTGCATATGCCCGACGACACGATTATGATTTATGCCGAATCGAATCGAACCTGATTTATGAGAACGTAATGTTCTTAACTCTAGGATATGCCTGCCTGCTTGGAAGGCGGCTCGTGGAACGATTTCCGAAACGCATTCTGACGATCGAACTCGAGTAAAACAGTTCAACTGTCGCTCAAGGCAATGCTATCACAAAAGAAGTGTTTTTATTAAACGTGTATCGGTCATTAATAATAGTTTCCTGGAGTTTACATTCGAAATTAAGAGAATACCAATCGTATTGTTGATTTATAGTATTTTATCTTTGGCTCGCCTGATCGAGAGATAATTTAAAGAAATTAAAAGTGATTTGATAATTACATAAACTGTTAAAGTTCAACTAACGATGGAAATTATTTATAGGATATCTTACATAATTCATATTAGTTTATAATAAAAACGTATAATACAAATTAATTATTGCATATAATGATATGTATTACGAATGGATAATATTTTATTAAAAATTAATTACTTGATGCAACAGTAACTCGAAATAAGATAATTATAATGGATAATATTGTTAATATTTTAGAGATATAATTTTGAGGGATGTAATTGTCTATATTCTTCCAACTTTACCGCAAATAGAATTGTGTATCCCCTAAATTTTATTTGCCTACCACGTACTGTTATCACTAAATTACAAGCTCTTACAGACTTTTGTGGGAAATTTAAATATGAAAAAATATTTAAAATACGTACAACACGCTAAATACGTAAAATATGTAAATTAAAATATATATTCATAGATGTATGATATTTGTAACATCGTTTATCATCGATTAAGCTCTATTTCCTTGGTTGTACTAAAAAAATGAACATTTGAATTTACATAAACATATTGGCAATCTATTGATTATGTTTCGTTATATCAAATAAGCTATAAATATCGATAAAAACTTTGTCTAAAAAATTCCAATTCTGTAAATCACAATTTCATATCTATAACATTTAGCATTCACTTCTGTTTCTCTTTTTTATTTCTTCCCTTTATTTTTTTTGCCTTTTTTCTTACGCGTAATCAATGTTGGATCTACTAAAGGTGGGCGCGGTAATTTAGGAGGCGGACTTCCTAGAGCAAGGTAATCAGCTACCGGAGAAATTCCAACGATATCTTTCATTAGGTTGCCCGGTGGAGCGGTATCCAATAGATTATCCATCATGAGATTTCCCATGGTCGCTAAATTATCTCCGACCGGTATGCTCATTCCTTTAGATAGCTTCGATAATTCCTTAGCGTTGCACTTATATTCTGGCCCCTGGGGGTGGCTTTTGAAGACAAAGCAATTGGGTGCGAGGGCGTATGGAGTTACGAGACTTCTAAATAATATTATAATTATGGTACAGTTAAATAACGATGGAATAATATTTTATAGAATTTGTGAAGTCGTATGTATGAGTCGTCGTTATATTTCATGAAGCTTTAGTTATTTTGTCACAAGTAGACTAGAAATTTTTATTTGCACTGCAGCTTCATATCTGTATTTAACATAATTAAAGAAATGAAACCTACACAAGGATTTATTTTATAACAAGTACTCCACTTTGAATATTTTTTATATTTTTGCGAATTACATGCATTCTGAACATTTCTACACCTTTAAATCTTCCATAAGTGTATCAAAATTCGCGGTCTGGTTATAGACTATGAATATTTATGCATTTACAGAAGAAATGTGCATACAATATACAAAAATGTACAAAATATTCAAAGCAAAGTACTTCATGTGAATTTAGATGTCATTTCTTTAAATTGAAGAATTTAATACAGATTATTTATCAATAAATTTATTTTTAATGCTATAACTGTTAATAATTTCTTTTGAGAAGTTGGAAACTTTGTCAATAGAGGATGATTGACTATACAATGCAAAGAATTAAATTTTTGATTAAATTCATAAACTTCAGTTCATCATATAAAACTTGCACAATACCTTCCTAGATTTATAACTGTGACATCCAGATCTATGTAGCCAGCAAAACTGTTACCAGAGTCGAATAATTCGAATGGGCCACTAAATACAAACGGTGTTGGATCCTCGACACATACTTTGCCCTATGAAGCAGAAATTCCAAATATTTGGCTACAAGCAGTAGTATTTATGTCCTTTTATATAATGCTGTTACAGTGAATGTATTAATTCAATAAATATATGTATATATACACTTATTAGTTAATGTATACATAAATTATTTGTATTAATGCATAAATGCATTCACAAGTAATTATGTCTAAATGTTTAATAGTAGGATCACAGTCTGTTTATGTTTTCGCAGAAATGACGAATAAAATGGAAAATAATGTCTTACCAAGTCACATGCACAGCCGCTAAGACGTGTCTGAGTGGAACAAATAGGAAAATTGTCGTCTAGTCTAAAAACGCCAATTTTTAAAAAAAGTCTCTTCATCTTTTTGACCATTTCTTCGCATGACATTAAGAAATGAAAAGATTGGCCACCATTGAACTTGTAAATGTAAATTATATTGTTTTTAACAGATCGATCGCGCTCTAAGATCTCAGTGGCTGGGAAATTAATGAACACGACTTTCGTGACAAGCGTTGATCCGCCTGTGTCTGTGTATGCCTCCTTATTTATCATTAATTGGGACACGTAAACGTCTAAAAGATATAATCCATACATAATTTATATTTACGTACTGTACAATTTTTTTCTTTTTGTGAGAGGTTACGGAATACTTAAAGATTTTACGGAATGAAGTTGCATCAGTAACGTAAAGACGTTTCATGAATTTTATTACTAATCATGTATAGTGAGTTTTGCCATGTTCTACTATAATTCTAGGTGAATTTAAAAAATTGACGATTTACGAATTGCTTCGAAAAGAAATCTTAATGAACGAGAAACAAATATTTAAAGGAACATTTATCGAATATATTTAGAAAACTTCGAAATTTACAAAAAGATTATAAAATGTAATGATACAAACATAAATGATTTATTAGTTAGAACGTATTATTATAGATATTATTATTTTATTTATTTTTATTCAGTTGAATTACTGATTTTCCTATAACGACATTAATCCACCAAATATATGCGCAAAGTCAAAAGTATTAAACTTAAAGTTTATCATCTACAGAATTATTTTATCCTAAAGTATCAATGAATCGATATTCGTAGCAAGTAACGCAATTTAGAAACAACATAAAACTAAGTTTTTCCAAAAAAATACTTTCTCTATGAACGCTAGAAAACGATGCAATTTGCTTCGTTGCTAAGAGATCTATGAAAAATCACGAAACCGAGATTAAGATCCATCACCATCGATCATTTTTAAAACGTAACTTCTAACAAAATTCAATCGATTCGAAAGTACGGTTAAACTCCTGCAGCGATGTTCTAATTGCGGGTCAAGATTTGCGAGACGTGGCTTGTGAAGTTCGGTGAATTATAGCCGGGTTGCCGTGCTCACTGAATCTTTCATGCTCGTCTAGACCAGGTTAAGCGCTCGAGTTTACGAACGATGAAAGACGAAAGGGTTTAGGTGTCTGGGTTAGGCATAGGTTAAGTCAGGGTTAGGAACCGTGAAACCGGTTTTCAGAACCGCGAGTCGATGATTCGGAGCCGATGTGATTTACAGTTAGACACGCGGATTGATAGACTCGTTCGGAATAATTGCCGAAACATCGTTAGCTGTTTATGGTCAAATTATTTCTTCGCACGATTCTATTATGCATTGTTGAACAGCGAACGGATTGTAAGTTGTTGTACATAATATACATAATTATAAAAATATTCGAACTCGTAGAGAAATGTACATTTATTACGTGTCTTATATATTACTAAAGATAATTTAGAAAATAGATACTTAAAAAATATATGATTAAAATTTGTTATTTACAAGGATAGATTGTTTGAAGTAACTTCCATAGGTTTCTGAAGTATTGAGTTCCTTGTTACAATAAGAGTCTCGTAAAGATCAAAATAAATGATAGCCTGATGATGATATATGTCCGTGGTGAATGGGATAGATGTAATTGAACATTTCAGCTATGGTACGATATTTCTTGTCTATTCTTCACCAATAAATAAGCTTCAACATTGTGTCATTGGATAACAGCAGCCTTTGTGCTGTCTAATCACAGATTTTTCTTCATAATTGTTACATTTAATATCCAATTTTGAAATAGCAATCTCAATCCACTTTCGTTATTTAGCAGAAATTCTTTCCACTATCAAGAAATAATTCTAAATTCTAAAGAAGTTCTTAAACGATTATAGCATTCAACAATAAGCAATATGGCTATTGAGCAGGTCGTATATCGCACTACGTGAAATATTCTTTAGGCGATACATAGGTTGAAAGTATTCGAACACTTCTGGGTACCTTCTGATGAATGTATTATACGTGTTATACGAAACATGTTGAATTTTCATTAGCATGGTTACGAGATTCAACTATCGTGATTATGTGGGTCAAGTTTAAAATAAATCAAGAAAAATTAGGAATTAAAGGATATTTAGTAAATATTTTAGACCTCAATATTTCTTTTACTACGAGGTATTTAACAGTTAGTATATTATGTACTTTAGTTGGCTATTCATGTTGTATACCAAGGACGTGATTTATACTATTTGATATATATTTACAGTAAAAATCTTCTAACTTTTAGATACATTTCCAGATTGATTTCAAATGGTAACAATATAATCGTGACAGTCGTGTCACATTAGAGTGCTAGTGGAATTTCAAAATATTTTATATAACACACACAATATACACAAAGAAATTTCTTATGATAAGCGTGTTAAAATGTGTATGCTAAAATGAATTGCGGGGACATATAGAATATATGAAAAAAGAAAGATTTTTTAGAGATTGCAGAGATTTTGATATTTGCATAGATAAGTAATTTTAATGTCTTACAAATAGAGAAATTTCTTTTTTTTCCAAAAGACATAAGTAATAGGAAAATAAATACATGAACAATGAACGTTGAATGGATCTATTGTTCCATATAAAAATGTGGAATATAAAATCTACATATGTGTCGCCACATTTACACATAGATATATTTTAACGCATTTCAATAGATGAAGCAATGAATTCCATATTTATTAAGATAACTGTACGGTAAAATATTTTCAATTTCGATGAACATTATAAAGAAAATCCATTAAATGATACACGATAAAAATTCAATTGAAATTATGTTACAGCCATATATTTCACAAGACATATCCAATTGCAGCAACAGTGTTGGTTATATTTATAGCTTCAATTAAAGTGACTACATGATTAATTTTCTCACTACATATGACAAGAGGATTAGTTGATGAAGATATTAAATGCGAAATGATTTTCTAGAAAAGATAGGTAAAAATAGAAAACTATAATGGCACAATATTGAAACAACTTCATAATTACTTTATAATTACATAGTAATTAGAACATTGATTCAGCGTTACGGTACTACAACTCCTTATCTCACTAATATAATTTTTACTATGTTGCTGGGCTATGTTGCAAAATTTTTCTATCGATACTAATTAGTTTAGTGTCAGCTGGACATGATACATCGCAATAAGAGTTCTTGATCATTTATCTGATTATAAGGCTACATTTATCCGATTGGAAAGCTACAATTTGTTATCTTAGTTCTACTGTTCTATCGAGAGTTACAAAATGTAGACTGCACTTATCATATTTTTTATCTATGTAATCAATACTTGTCAGTATTTAAACACACCTCCCTGTGAAAACTGTTTATAATTATTTTATATTATTCTAAAAAAAATTTTATTGCTATTTGCATTACATTATAGAATGTTTCTACTGCACTTAGTTGAATCTTCAATAACAGATAACATTGTGCTCTCACTAAAATCTAATATAACATTTAATGTGTATTAATTATATCTAACACAATCCCACATGAAAATAAAAAAACATTCATAATATATAAATATTCATAATATAATCAACATACGCAAGACATTTTTTGACGATGCTTAAAATTCGTACATAATATTTACGACATTATCCAAGTCGTTTAAAAGATGAAAATAAAAATCAACATTAAGCATTCGTACATCGAAAAAAGAAGGACAAGTATCGATCAACCAAATTCGATCATAAAATGAATTTAACTACACGAAAACCATAATTCCTCACAAAGATAAAAATTCCTCATGAAGTTTTATCTTCTCGTACAAAATTCCATATTACTTTTAAGAAACGAAAATAAAAAATCAACATCATGTACTCGTAAATCCAAAACAGAAAAGCCAACAGCCTGCTGATCGTCGCATAAAATATCTCGCACAAACATTTGACAAGTAGCACACTGTTACGACGCGAAAGAGGTACGTTTGAAAATCTCGCGTAACGCAGCTCGAGCAAAGGAAAAACACTTTCCCGCGTTAATCGCTTGAGCTACGACAACGTGTAAGCATTTTCGACGCTATTACCTTTCGTGGGAGCTGTTAAGCAGCGTACAGAAAGCGCCCAAGGCGAAATAGATCCGGGGTGAGAACTAATTATTATTATTAAGACATTCGAGGGCGGGCCAGCGGTGTCGAGTCATATTCCTGCGGCTTATCAGCTCGCTGGCTCGTATCTCGCAATTAGGATATCGCGCCAGTGAATTCTTCTATGTTTTGCAATCGTTTCAACGAACGCGTGTTACACGTTGGCCCTGTCACAGGGGTTGTGATTTTGTTTGCTCTTGCCCAACGTTCGGCTGACAGTGAACGGCTAAGTGAATCGAATCAGATCGCGTGTTTGTTAAACTCGAAAATGTAATTGGAATAATTTTATGTAGGAAGGGGAATTTTTAAATCGAAGTTTAAACCTTACGGTCTTATGTAATTTTAAAATGGTAATATATCATTATATGAATTAAATCGTGCTGTCTAGCTAAACGAAAAAAAAAAGAAAACTGGAATTAAATTCTGTATGATATTCTAAATTTTTAGAACTACCGTGTATATGTATTTTTATATTTAAAACTTAGCTCTTTCATCGCATTTTATATTTCCTCTTATATCTTTCATTTCTAATACTTTCTACGTGCCTTATTTTTATTCGCCATTGGCACTAGTGTTAAATTACTTGGGATCATAGATAACATAGATACTTTGCATTCTTGCGTGATTTCCAGGTGATAATGAATGGTTGTATAAGTTACATGATTATCGATTAATTTAAAAATGCAATCGAAAGTTTTCGTGTAGGAATGGTGATTTTTATAGTAGCACCTACTAAAGTTAGCTAAGGTCCTAGGTAATCTAGGCTTTGCATTCTTGTTTGATTTCAACGTCATAATGAATGGCTATCTAGGTTAAATCGTCTTGTCTGTTTTCTAAATACAGAACTGCAATTGAAACATTCTTGAGTAGAAAAGGCGACTTTTATATTGGAATTCAACGTTGGTTTAGGTTATTGGTTATCTGGATTTAGCATTCTTCTGTGATTTCCAGGTGATAATGAATGGTTGTTCGTCGGTTAAATATCCTATCTATTTGTTAAATGCAGTAACGCAGATAAAACCTTCTTACGTACCAAAGGTAATATTTATATCGCGATTTAAGTTTAGTTTGGTTTACTATTGAGCCGGAATTTACGTTCTTGTTATATTTTCGAGGTGATAATGGATGATTGTAAGATTCGAATTATCTTGTTTGTTTCTTGCGCTTGAAGGTGCAATCAAAATGCTTTTGTAATAGTGAGAGAGATTCCTATTTCGAGCATTAGCTACTTACGATTAAAACTCTCAGCTTAGGTGTCAGTACAACTTGACATACATATATTTTGAATAATTTAAAACTATTTAATATTTTAAAGCTTTACTGGATGTTCAATAGAAAGAAGTATAACTATTGCTTCAAGAAAACAAACTAGTGTATTGAATTGAATTAATTAAACATTCTTTTCCTGCATTTTAATTCAATATAAAGAGATATCTTTATATGAAACTAGAGAACAAATGAATAAAATTATTTTCTATCGCCATTCATTTATTCAGAAGAAAGAAGAAAGATATATACTACAAAAGATATGAATATAATATAATTTAATCATCAGAATAAATATCATAATGAATATAATATATAATTCAATAAATGTTAATAGATATCACCATAGAAAATATTCCTCAACACAAGGGAGAATTACGTAACAATACTCTATCGAGAAAGAAATGAGATTAAAAGAAACAGAATGTCTTACTTTGAAATTACTGAAAGCACATGCTGTTCTAATCTTGCTTGACAGAAACTTCGATCCATTCACATTTTAATTTGACGAACATTCAACGATTATGTCCTATGTACAGAAATTATAATCACATGATCTATGTCGCCGTACAACCCGTTTCATCGTATCGTATCTACGTAATTATCCTGTATGCTACAGAATTTTATAATAGTCCTTTGAGAACCGAAGCAAAGATGGTAGAATAAAATTGGTAAATAAAATAAGAAATCTGTAATAGCTAAATAGTTGCTTCTTAAATGATGTTGTTGAAGGAGATGAGCGACCAATTAGTATTTTTATTTCAAAGAACAGCCACACAATTTTTGCAGTACTTGTACTAATAATAGCAGCTTGAACGCATAAGAAAAATTATTTGATTTAACAGGGTGCAATTTTATAATATATGCACTTTAATTTTTTATGAGATTCCTGATTACAGAGATATCAGTATCAAATTTATTCTTTGAAATTGTATTTCATATATTTTTTTGTTATAAGATACTTTATTATACACATTATACACATTGCGTGTATAAAGAACATATTCCTCGTGAAATAATTTATTCGACATATTTGTTTATTAATGAGATTCTCGAATTCCATTCCTGTCAAAGTATAAAAATACTGAATGATTTTTTCTTCAATAATAAAATACCATTCATAAAATAATTCACACGAATTATGGCGGCAATGTGGAAGAGTAACATGAAAGAATAGGAAATATCATACAAAACAGGTTTATAAAGGAAAACAAATGTTGGTAGCTTGATTTATTTTAGTACAGAATTTGTGTTCGATATTTCTGATTTGATTAATTAAGGCATTAATGGAAGAATAGTATTTTTATTTATTTGCATTAGTTACACCCTTTTAACAGGAAATGTGATATTGAAAGAACGAAGAGTCAAGTATTAAATGAGGATGAATAATATAGTAATAAAATAGTACACTACTCGTATCATGAATGAATAACTAAACGTTAATTCAGGAATTAAGATACATACTTTATGAAACAAAAAATTTATACATTTTTCCACATTTTAAAAATAATAAATTTTATGTGTAAGATATTATTACAAAACTTTATGAAGGATAAAAATACATGAACCAAAAAAAAAAAAAAAAAAAAAATGAAGAAATAGAATTCTTGAAAAATCTTTTTTACCCTCATCGTACACCAAATTATCGACTCATACTTGTAATAAAGGAACTTATATTACTTATATTACTTATATTACAACTGAAAAGTTGAGATGATAAACGATATACATAAATACCAGAAATAAATATTTCTAGTAAAATCAAAAAATATGTTTTCACCAAATTTGACATTTACATCTTTTGTCACGTGAATGCTATCTGTTTTCAAAATTGACCACTTTTGTATTGGCTTCTAACATAAATTCGTCCTATTCTTGTATTTGTTATATGCTTTCCGGTAATAAAAAAATGTAACACGACAAAAATGTTACGTTATGAGATATTCAAAATTTCACAGGTGATACGGTTGATCAATCACAATAAATTTTCATCAAAATGGTTGCTGCACGGTTTTTAAATGTAATCTGAAAATATCGAACATATGTGAGAATGAAGTTGATAAACGGTCGAGGAAGCAAAGAAAATAGAACGAATATTATATTGGAGTCCAATCGGTTTAAAAGAAAAATAAATGTGATAAGTGTTATACCCTCATGTTTTTCAACCACAATCTAGTTAGCACTTATTATCATACCTCTATCTCGAGATAGGTTTAAGGGCTAAATGATAAATTATTTCAATATTTATTACGTTTTCCCACCGCATACCATATCAAACTTATCTCTTTTCTCAGTAAAAAGACCGATTTCTATTTATCTTCTTTTTTTTATTTACGTCGTTTATTTCAACGCCTCAATTATCAAAGTTCTCGCGTTTAGTAACATTTCAATCGCAATTTTCGATGGCGATTGAACACGTTCGTAGTGGATGGAATGCGGAGCAATTTAATACGTCAGTGAAAGCGATTATAGTTAGTTTATGCAAAATCGCTGACCGAGCGTTAAATAATTTCCGGAAGGGATACGCTTATTTTTATCTACCATAATCACCGACAGAATTTCTTGTGGTTCTATATTTTTAATTCTTAATGTTTCTTTTAGCGAAGCAACAGCGTTGGAACGTTGTTAAAATATATTAAATGGTTAGCCGTTTGTAAATCGAAAACTTTATTGCTTCTTAGTAACTGACGTGATGTTAAGTAACCAAAATAACTTCCTTCATTTATGTCATTGTTTCTTTACGTTCCATTAATTTATGTGTTTATTAATTCATTATATGGGATAGAAGCTGCATTTTATGACGATCAAATGATTTTTCTTTGAAGAAGATGAAATCAGGAATTCAGTTCTCCACCTCTTCCGTATTTTGGCATTTTTTCGTAGAGGATAGGTTTAAATTATGTATGTACGGTATACGTACCACAATAAATGTACATTCAAGGGCAAAACGTAGAAGAAACACAGTATATAAAATAATAAACAGTTCTCGATCAATATTTTGACACTGTGCTGAACACGAACGAAAAACAATACATGTCCTACAAAATATGTTTCCATGAATAGAAAAAGTAGGACAGATCTGATTGATTACAGCGTAATAATGTATCGTTATTAGGTTTATAAAGCTCCTAATCGTGAAATTAAAGAAATTTTATATGAATGTTTTTGATAGTTCACATGTAAATAAATTAAATAGAAGATTTATTCATCATAATTAATTATTTTGGATAAATAGAGGATTTATTCATAATAATTAATTATTTTGGATAAATAAAAAATTTTTTCATAATAATTATTTTGTGTCTTTGGCTATATACAGTAAAGGACAAACGTTTAAAATGACTATCTTTCGGCAAATTATCGCGCTATGCTATACATACTAAATAACCAACAATTCGAAGTTGTCCTTACAATTTCATGTACACTCAGATTCTATTTACAAACAGCGACGAGACTTTCAAAACACGAACAATACTTGTGAGGATGAGCGTGGAACGATTCGACGCTACATTTCCTACGAACATTAGTTTTAGTGGGGCACCGAGTTAATCGAACAATAATAAGATTATTCAACATGACATATTAAATTGATAGTAACAATAGCGATTTATAGTACAATAAAAAGTAACTAGATTTAGAAATCTGCGTGCAGAAGATAGAAAAATTGCTATATCATTTCGCAAGAGAGAAAAACTTTTGCCGAAATTGCTTTTCATATTGTGTACCCTGTAACAGGCGATTTCGCTGACAGGAAATTAACATTAGTAATTAGTAAGATATTTCAAAGGAACATAAATATTTTAATACTTATATTGCACAATAAAGTAGTACAAGAACCTAGCCATATTCCTTTAATAGACGGTAACTAACCTAACAAATCTAATAAATGGTCTGCATAAAATAAAATAATATTAATATAATATATAAGAAAACTATCGTAATACATTATATAAACAAATCTTTATTTCAAATAACCACATAAATAAATAAAATAATATATAACGACATATTTGACTTCGTTTTACCAAATTTATCCTGTCACCGTGGCATTTCGAAAAGAATCTCTGCAACATAAATGTAATATAATACAGCATAGAATAATAGAACATCAAGAGTATAAAATATAACCAACGAAAGTCGAATAACTCTACACGATATTATTAAAAAAATATATATATATATCATCAATGTCTTCTTCAAAAAAATCGAATAAAAAACTTAATTAATAAAATCATTCAGAAATAGTAATTTAATCAATCCAATAAATCGACGACCTTAACCACATGCAAGAAACATGCCAGGTTAAGGTGGAGTCCTGTTGAACAAAGTGATGCCGAGGGGAACTAGGAAGAACATCCTGCTCGACTATAAGGACGGGAGAATAATGCGATTGCACGTTTATTCGTATATTATTGCGGCGATAAACAGCACTGTTAATTCTCGGTCGCGTTCAGGCCGGGCGTTCAGACCGGGCGTTAGCCTCATGCTACGTTCCCCGATCCCGATATGATATCTCAATGACGCTTGTTGAATTTGCATTGCATTAGGCACGTACATAGCTATATACGTAGCTACGACGGTTACGTTAACAAGAGAAAGTGTTAACGATAGGGAGAGTGTTAACGAGAGAATGACGCGGTAACAACGAGGAAAAATAGTGGCAGTAACACTCTAACAATAAATGCTCGTCGTAATTTTGCCGTCCGTCGCTCGCTCGTTAGACTTTTTACGCACGGTGAAACCCGGCGAAACCGGAGGCAAAGGAGGCTCATTCCGCTCGCAACAAACGTTTCTATGTATGTATATTCATGTAGATCGTGTACCGAGACGTTTAAAATGTTCCACGGCTGTTTTAAATTACATTGAATAGGAATAATCGAACGCTTGGATATCGATACGATTATCTTTTCGTGTTTTTCCTACGAAATGTTTATTGCACTAGATTTCCGATCATTAGGTTTGATACGGGAAAATATGAACCTACAGCCACCTTATAATGGTGTTCTATCTATTTTTTGGTTCGATGAAATTATGTATTAAAGAGTTCGGAATGTGCTTTTGCAGATTTTAAGGTAATTGGACAGATTCAATATGTTGAAGCGAGTTGAGCTAAGAACTTGAATTAATTGTATACAAGAATGTATAAGGAGTTTATGTGGCTATGTTAAAATTTGTTAATATCTATGATACTGTTGCGAGTATTTGACAGTTATAGTTCGAAACATTAAGGCCTGCGTGCACTGCGGCAGAAATTTAAGAAGATGATCGAACTTCAGTGATATCCGTGTTATCGATCAAATACAACGCTTTGTAAATTGTACTTTGTAAATTATCATAAATAGATAATTATGCAGCAAGACCACTGGCGCGCGAGTAACAATATTTACCAGACAATACAATTTATTACTCAAGTTCTATCTTTCCAATCATAAATAATCATTCGCAGTACAATTATCAATTTATTATGCAAATAAATATAATAATATTCGGGTTAAATCTCTGATAAATAAATAGTGAATAGACAATTAATCACAAAAGACTTCAATTAATAACTAACGTTGCATCGAAAGAATACCAAGAGCAGCTGCATAACAAGAAACGCAACATTTTATATGAAATAAAATACGTTTCGTCTCTCGACTCTATATATCATGCTTGTCAAGCCTTCTCGCTAAAGGTAGACTTCTTGTTTTCCCTCTGACTCTGCCATTAAAGCGACCAAAAAGAAAAAAGAATCTACCAGCGAAAAAAGCAAAAAAATGTAGATCGTCAATAGCCCAACACACAAGTTCTCATCAACGCAATCTCACGCGGGATCACGTTGAATCGCACAAGGATGGAACACGTCGCTCGTTGGCTTATACACGCGGGATAAATTCCAGGCGGTCATTCCGTGCTTCTGACAACGATCCCCATGGACGAAAAGCGTCCTTAGTCACCGCGGCGAACGGTGTAAGTTGCGCAGAAAAGCACCGATAACTGGAAACGTTGTAATCATAACTTCTTACGGGGTGACGATTACCCAAGCATCGCGCGATAAAACCGAGCCCATCCTGGTTTACTTGCCTTTCCCTTTCACTCCTCCTGCCCCTTGAACCTTCTACGTCTACGGTCTTCTCGTTTCTTCCGCTTGGTTCGATTCTTCCCTCTTCGCTTCTTTGCTGCTACTATTTTTCTTCTATTTTCTCTTCTCGACTCTCCTTCTCCCTCTTGGCGATCGTCGTGGTTTCCCCAGGCATCGTATCCGTTCGAACTCGCATGCGAGAAGAAGGTGGGCACCGTTTCGTCGATAACGAACTGGTTAACACGCGTTCATTACCCGCGGCCACGTAGGTATATTAACCAGGTCCGATCCTGGCCGGATCCTCTTCTACCTGCCAGCGGCCATCTCGTAATCATTTCTTTCCGTTTCCCCCCACGTCGTTAGATATCCGATCGGTCACGCGGTGCTTTATCGAATTCCAATGGAACACCGGCGGTACAAAGAGAGAGAGAGAGAGAGAGAGAGAGAGAGAGAGAGAGAGGGAGAGGGAGAGATCATTTGGATAACTAATTGGTCAATGACTTACAGCTACGTGGTAGCTATTTCGATGAAGTGAGGAATGTAGGTTAGAAGATCGAATGACATGTAATATTTGGAAACCTTTTGCGATGAGTAGAATGTTTATATATTTGTTGGGGATTTAAGAATGCAAAAAAAAAAAAAAGAAAAAAGGTGCGAACATCATACAAATAAATACGTACAGTATCCAAAATATCTGAAGGTACAAAACTGCATATGATACACGATAGACGGAAATATATGCGTAAAGCTACAGGTGATGAATATGATAAATCATATTTGTCATCCTTCGTAGAGGAGCAATTCTATAATTTAATAATGTGTAATTCAATAATTTAATAATTCGATAATTTGACAATATAATGGTAGATCGATATAATTGAGTGATTTGGATATTTAGCTTGTAATTAATATTTAAAAATTAAATCATTTCTTCACAAATATTGCTGTGATTAAAAATAACAGAAATAATAAATCGATGGACAACACCTTTCACTTAAAAAAGGTATAAATACGACTGAAAGATCACTGCAACGTGCATTTATAAGTACATTTGGAAGTAAAATTGCAACGGTGTATTATTAGTCTGTGCAACCAATTATTTGAGTCTCTACTCTTGAATTTCCTTCTCTTGCTTAATTGCCCACTTAAATAAATTTTCAGTCACTTTATTAAAGACGCTTATGCACTTATTTAATCAGAACCGGTAACAAAAACTTTAATCAAAGGTATGATTTAAATAAGCAATGATAGATGTTCCTTGCTCAAATTGAATATTCGTATATGTATTGCATTGTAGAGACGGATATAAAACGATCTAATCGACACCTTAATTAGCGTCATAAAGTATTTTTACGGAGATATAGTCTAATCATATGTGATCTCGTTTGGCACGTTATGAACTGTAATTTATTAAAATTCGTAAAAATATAACGGAAATGGCACGGAAACCTGATTTTCTACTTCAGGAGATAAAAGGAAAAATGTTAAAAATTCCGTATAGGTGTGATGAAACATTAAGATAGATATAAGGCAGATAAAGTTAGTGTAGTTAGGTACTTTAAAAGATACATTTCAGAAAATAAGTGTCAAATATCAAAGGCCATATTATGGGACCATTAGAAATTATCCTCTTAAATTTTCTGTTATATATAGCAATAACATTTTGCAGTTGCGAAAAATGTTTAATTCTACAATATATTTTTCTAATTCTTAACTCCTTGTAGTATATCATTAACACGCTTACAATTAGCGAACACTAGTAGAGATACTTCTAGGATTTTTTATTTTACTTTCATTTAATTTCACTCTCAATTTACAACATTCTCAAAGATATACAGCTTTGTACCAAGGATACATTATTTTTTTTATCGGCTCGAAACATTATATTCTAAAGTATATCCTGTAAAATGAAAATCTACAAAGTAGTATTATTGAAACAATATTTCTTCAAATGTATATTTTCCTTCAACGATGAAATTAACAATCTCAAATGTCAATGAATTATAATTGATCGATATAAATATCGATATAATATTAACATAATATTCACGTAATATTGTATACATATGTCGGATTTCGTTAGAAATTTTATAAATAAGGTAATAATAATAATAGTAATAATAGTAACAATAATAGTAACAATAATAGAAACAAAAATAGACACAAAAATAGAAACAAAAATAGACACAAAAATAGAAACAAAAATAGAAACACAAATAGCAACAAAAGTATAAACAAATATAGAAACAATAATAGAATCAAATTTTCAAATTTTCAAATTTTTGAAAATTTTCAAAAATTCAAATTTTCAAAAATTCAAATTTTTAAATATTTAAAAATTCAAATGTTCAAAAATTCAAATTTTTAAAAATTCAAATTTTCAAATTTTCAAAAATTCAAATTTTCAAAAATTCAAAAATTCAAATTTTCAAATTTTTAAAAATTCAAATTTTCAAAAATTCAAAAATTCGAATTTTTAAATATTTAAAAATTCAAATGTTCAAAAATTCAAATTTTTAAAAATTCAAATTTTCAAATTTTCAAAAATTCAAATTTTCAAAAATTCAAATTTTCAAAAATTCAAATTTTCAAATTTTTTAAAATTCAAATTTTCAAAAATTCAAAAATTCAAATTTTTAAATATTTAAAAATTCAAATTTTAAAAAATTTGAAAGAAAAATAGAAACAAAAATAGAAACAAAAATAGACACAAGAATAGAAACAATAATAGAAACAATAACAGCAACAATAATAGCAACAATAATAGAAATAATAATAGTAACAGTTATAATAACAATGTCGGATTTCGTTAGAAAGTTTAGGCGTGAAATAATTAATAAGTATAACAAAAGCTATTGACAATGTTCCTGGGCTCAATTACGAATCCACGGTCAACGAGTAAACTCTTCCTACAATGGAATACATTTTGTAGCACGCAGACACGTTATCTCAGACGTTGGGTTATTTTCAGACTGACTCCAAGTCAATGACAGAAAACTCTCCAAGAAGATTGCAAAATAAAAGACAGATACAGTCACACATGTCAAATACATATCGATCGGGAATATCAACAAATTCCCAAGCGCCGTAGCTAGACAGTTCCACGTAAACCAGCATTGCTCCTGACCAAGACTTGATTGTTTATACAGCGTATCCCTCAACACTGGTACCTCCTCTGTAAGACATTTCGTTCATCCCGTGACCGTGACTACGTTCGGCGACCAGTTATGTCACCTCGAGTCCAAGTATTGGGGAATCTTCCAAAAGAAAGGCCCGATGTCCCTACATCTCCGACACATATATCGTATGTTATATAATATCACATAAATATACTCTGAAGATTTATTCTCAAACAGCCACACCTAAAATAATCCAACCTTTCAAATCACGAAACTCATTGCTCCGACGACGCTTCATTCAAACCGTCGTGTATCATCGTTGATCGTGTCCTAGAGCGGAGTCGACTCGCTAAAGGAAACTAGCCGCGACTACGAAATTATGCAGTGGCCTCTTCCGTTAACGGAGGAACTCTTTCTCCGCTACGACAGACGGTCCACCTTAATCTTGGAGGTCTGGCCGAGTCGAACGGCACGGAACAACGGGCAGTATTACACGGGAAGGCAGCATTAGCGTGCTAAGCAGATGCAGATGAAACAAATGGATTCGCTCGGTGACCGTCGTAAATCCACGGTATCGTTGACACGATCCGTACACCCTCGCACGAACCGTGCTACGAACTCTCTCCGCTACGACCTTCTGCCTTCCCTGCCCTTTTCTCATTCTCTGCCGAGGAACTGGACATCACCCACTATATACGCGCCAGTTTTGATTTATGTGAAAGGTGACGCGTCGTTCGAATCGATTACCGGGGCTGATAAACGCGTTAACCTGGGCCCACGGAGAGAAAGGAACAAAGAATTAGAAGGAAGGAACTCACTGAAACGAAGGTGGCGAATTTCTAGAGGATAAATACCGATATGGTATAATTCACGATAACTGTATCGTTTTGTAGATTGAGAGTAATTTGAAAGATTGCAAATTATTGTTAATTAATTGTGTACTGCAGATGCTTATGCGTTTGTGGGGAAATTTGATCGCAGGTCGATGGATCGTTATGTGGAATGTGTAACTGGGGTTGGGGTAATTGTGTTTTTATTTTGAACGTAAAAACTATTTGAAAGATCGGTCACACGTCATCAACACCTGATTTTTATGGATTTATGGGTAAATGAATCGCACAGATTGGTGGTTCTATAGATGTAGTTCATATCTGTGATATGAGGTAATTGTGTTTTGTATAGCAGATGAAACATTTTACATTGTAGGTTGTAGGTAGTAATGGAAGTTTCAGTAGCTCTATATCAAGACACGTTAGTGGGGAGGTTTCGAAGTTATACTGGATATTTCATTGGTAGACTGTGGATTTTTATGCATTCGTGGGAAATGTAAAGATGCCAGAAATGTGCAAAAATAGCTAATATGTAAAAACATGCAAAAATAAAATATTTGTTAGAATGTTTAGTAGGTGGATGCATCTCTAATCTCATTTTACTTATGTTCATAAAAATCTGATTTTATGTAATATTGGCAGGCAAATGATTCGAATGTCTCGATAAAACTTTGAGGATTGAATGAGGAAGTAAAAGAAAGTGTTATAGGAAGAGAATATATAGAATAGAAGAATAGAACATTTTAATCTTTGAAGTTGAGATGAATTATGCATACGAACTTTTTGTAAATTTTGTGCAATTATTATTTTGTAATAATAATAATAATGTAAATGTTTAACAATTCGACAAATATACTTGCTCTATTATTTATATTAATATTCCTTGCAAAATATATGAATAATTTGATTACATAAATTGCTTGTCTAGTTGATAGATATTAATTCGCTACATACTATCATAATTATTTTTTAGAATAAATTAGTGAAATTTTAATTCCACATTTCGCACGTTATTTAAAGTCCGTTCTACTCTTCCACTCCTTAGATTCAACTATGTGCACGAAACTAATAAACATTGTACAACTACATATATCGTATCTACTATAATTATACGTTTCAAGAGCTTTTCAACTTATCACCGTAACTAACACGAGAAATCGATTAATCAGAACAATCGACGAGCTCGTAACGAAACCATTTTTCAAATCTTTCAACTTCATAATAAAGCATACGATAGACGGAGTTGAAATTTACAACATGATGGAATCAATATTATAAAAATGATTTATGTCGTGACTTCAGAAATAGCCTTCGTCAGGATTCCATAAGTGCACGATTTAATTGGATACAGCTATGCCATGTAATTACAGGTATATCAACAATAATGCAATGAATGTGTGAATAATAATAAATAATATGATACAATGAATAATATAATGAGTCGTGTAATATGCTGAATATTTTGTTTAAAAAGTCTTAAAATATATTAAATAAAAATTTTAAACATTAAAGAGAATTCTTTTGCTCTCTGGAGAAACTAAAACATAAATAAGTATTGTTTCTCTCATGAACCCTTTAATTTTTTTATAGCAAAGTGAATCCTTCAGGTGTCCTAAATTTCTCCCAACATTAGGAATAAATGAAACACTTTACATCGGTGTATGGGAAAGATCAAACGACTTCGAGCCGAATAGAATATGCCAGTCGAGTAAAACCTATCTTTATTTCTACAAAATAAAATGCAGACAAAGAAACTAGCCGCTTTAAGGTATCAATTAGCGGCCAGCTACCAGTACCATGCTTTCGTAACATTGGCAAAGCTTTATCTTCTCGCGGAATGGCGCGGTAAGGCGCAAATTAGAGTCCACGCTGCGGTGCGGAGCGAATGACTAAATCCTTGGACGCAAGTTTCGCAAGTGGAACAGCGTTGAACCGTGTCAGCGGTTCGTCGATGCACGGGACTTTTTTTTTAACCGGGAACACCTGTAATAAATACGTTGTCTCAATTGGAATTTAATTAATGGTACGTAATTCCCGCTTATCGCGATCGAGAGCTCGCGGTACACCTCCGTTCCATTAACGCAATTTACGAAGCCTCGAGAGACCGAGAAACAGTTATGCGTAGTATGAATTATTTTCTACTTTTGCCGCCAGCGAATACTATTCATGATCTCAAAGAGTTCGAAGTTAATGTAATAACTTGTATCATGTTTGTGAGGATTTTCAGCTTCTCTTTTTTTAAATATATGAATAAACGTACAGTAAAAATGTGAGTACTGCAACATTGATAAGCTCCTGTTTAGGAATAATTAGAAAACGAAAGTGGGAGCTGAAAGACATTGCTACATTCTTGTATTAAATTTTTATTTTCATTGTTTCGAAACTAGAGAGTAAAACTATTTTAATTGATTTTAGTAAATATTATTGTTGGTTTATACTATACTGTTTTATACCATTTTGCTATTTATGTAATATATGTACCATCATGGCTCATAATTGAGCTAAATTGAATTATGCTGTCATTTAATTACATTGTACTTGAAATATAATGTAACTGAATTAGAGGCCAGAACTCTGAAGAAGCGAGATAAATGTTTATATTTACCTTTCACGTTTATATTTTTGTCATGCTCATATGCCGTATCTTCTGTTTCCCGTTCATACGCGACTCAATCTTTTGTTTATGTTTTTCAATTATATTATTCAATTGTACTTTGTAATTATGCTTCAATTATGCTTCAATTCAAATAAAGGATTGCACTGTAATTTAATCAAATGAGAAATCTGCATTACGAATTACAATGTAATTGAATACAATGTAATTGAACTGCTTTGTAATTATAATTCACGACGTAATTCTGCACAACTGTAAAACATATTAAAATAATAAACCGTACTAAAGCAGACAAATTAAGTTTGTAAACTTGAAGTATCTTATACATCTTACATAACAGTTGGAGCAACAGATCATTCTACTAATATTTTACACAAATACGTGAACACAAATTATGTTAGGCATTAACCCCTTAATTCATCAAGTAATACTCGCACTACGCCCAAACATATCAAATTTCCAGAAAAGTTCCACGATTAAGTCGACAAAATATTCATATCAACGAATCGTTTGACGTAAAATAAAGTCATGAATTTTCGCATAATTTTTAATACAAACATATTCAGTAAATACTAGAATGCATGTCTTGAAAAACAGCTTTTGTTTTGACTCGATATTCCAACCGACTGCCGAGATATGACTCTTTGAAGCACAAGATACTCACGTTGCACAGTTTCTTGAATGATGGCCGAAATTCCAGAAATCGGTGTGGCCTACATTTTTTTCTTGGAAACGTGTACCTCGCTAGTAGTAGTAGTAATAGTGGTAATAATAGTAGTAGTAGCAGCAGCAACAGTAGTAAAAAAAAGCTGCCGCGTTGTCTGTCACTGATCAGCGTACGCCCGTCGATCGTGGGGTAGGTCACGAGAGTGTGCGAGCGAGAGGTGCGAGTGCACGAGAGAGATAAACATAGCGGAGTGCTTGAAATTGCGGATCTCTTTGCAAGATGATATCTCAACAGTGAAACACCGCATCGAGATGAAACAAAAAGCGTTTGAAATGGTATAGTCTTCTTCTTCTTCTAATTTTGTACGAAAATTCGTACGAGAAATTCGATACTTGTCAATATAAATAAAGTTAAAGAAAAAAATCTTTTATATCAGTGCATCAATATCTATGGATCGTAAAGATCAAGTAATTGTAAACAGATTAAGAACAAGCTACACAAATCTAATTGATTTTTTCTTATCGCTAAGGAAAAACTAATCACCTTTAATATGTGTAACATTAGAAGTTCTATGAAATATGTTCTCGTAAGTTGCTCCTAATATGTATGGGACTAAAAGGACGCAATACGACATTCTTTCTAATTTATTAGATATTATATTTTTTTTTATTTTATTTTATTTTTCTGTAGAAGCGTATTATCATCTAACGTAAACAACCAATGTTTACCATCAGATAAAACGGCACAATCCTTCTTGGTTACCGTATTATTCCATGTTTCATGTACTGCGCGTGTACATTATATTAAGAAAATTGTACGCTGACAACATAAAGTGGTCACTAATAACATTTAAAGATGCATGCGACCTATAATCTAAAATAAGAAGAAAGATGCTTGTTGTTTGATTAATGGTAGACAGATCATGGGTTCTTTTAAACGTAGATTGATATTGTAAGTGCCCTATATAAACATGTTTGGAGATTTAACTGTCAATTATAATAATATTATATTAATTTTCTCGCGCAACACTTGTATTGCATTTATACCAGAGGAAGATTAGAAAATGTTTGACAAAGAAAACGAAGTGATGAGAAATAAATGAAAAAAGCTGAATATGAAATATTCAGGCGGTTGAATAGCTTCGTGACCAACTATACATGCATCAGTCTGTAGTTCATACTGGTCAAAAAATATGAAAAGGCGTGACCACCTCTTGTTAACCGATTTCTGTATTCCGATATTGGAATCAGGCGTTGCGGCTGCCAATGCTGATACCTGCAATGGACGGAACAATATTGCAGAAATGCTGTCGAGAATTTACACGTTGCAGGCGCACAACCGCGGACGCAGAATTACGCGGCCGTAGGCTTCTTCAAGACCGGTTTCTTTGAAAAACGATGAAATCGCTTTTGTTCCGATATTACCTGTATTGTTTTGTTAGCCGGAATCATCTTTACAATTCAGTTTTCATAATCAAGCGCATAAAACAGACGATTGACTAAAATTATTACCAAATTAGAAAAATTAGTATAAGAATAATAGCGAGTATTTTATTTTGACATTTTTGAATCGATCTTATGTTTGAAGTTCAAACCTATTATGATATTAACTATGTTTATTATGCAAGCAGAAAAACGAAGTATTAAGAAACAGCAGCATATGCAAGAAAATTTGCATAAAAATTTCCTAGGCAACAAGCTTTGTAAGAATAAATTATATTTTAGATGAAAATTTTAAGGTTTCAAAAATCTCTCCCCACACAATGTAGATATTAAAAGGGATAATAAAAGAATTATTTAAAAAGAATTAAAAACAATATCATGTTTAGCAGAACATGAAACTGTGCTTCTAAAGACTCTAAGAGAAGAGTTTTTATATATAAGGAGAAATTCTTATTACAATCGATTGATCTCTATGAATATTTTTGAGAAAATTGCTGTCAATTAAAATGTTCTGAAATATAACAAAAAATCTTTCATTTGAATCTTCCTTATTATTCAATGAACAATTTTATAAACTACCTCGGGTATTCCAATTTACATGTACATTTTCCGAAACTAATCCTTACTTGCTATAAATAGCTCAGGAGTTGTACTGATCGGCCCCACGAAATAAAAAGTAGAGAAACGTAATCACGTTACAAATATTTTTTACCATTACTTTAAATTTACGATTATCATTAACCCATCCATTTTCCGAGAAGTTAAGACATTAATCACGTATCTGATAATGAAGTTAAAAAATTTACAGAAAGTGGAGTTAATCGATTTGTCTTCTGAGAAGATCGCATGATCCCTAGGTGGTTCACAGACCAATTTAATTCATTGGGTCTCACCGCGTACCCAAACTAAGAAAATTGTCTTCAATGGAAATGCATTGCGTCGCGTCTCGATGCTACACCTTGATTGCCTAAAGTCCATAAATAGCGAAGTCGCGGTTCGCGCGATTTTCATTGAAATGCAAAATATAAACGATAAGAAACGTTGGAAAAAGAATGGCGCGCGCAGAGCCACGGAATGGAGGCAGATGATTTAGAGGTCGCAACAGCGCGTCTTATTCTGGTCGATCCGCGTAAATCAAGGATCCTGTCCACGGCGAGGACCATACGAAGCAATTAATAGCGCGTTCGTAATGCGCTGTTGGCATGCGAGAGAGCGGTCGCGCCGCCTTTATTTTCCGATGCGATGAAATATTGGATCGGTCGGCGCGCGGGATTCCACCGGCCTCGTGGAATGAGGAAATTGCCTGCTCGCGAACGCCTCGCGCCGCTGTACCACTTGAATTCTCGCGCGCCAGCGGATACGTAAGACGTAAGCGATCGCCACGCGTTCTAACGCTTATCGATCTTAGCCAATGAGTTTTCCGGCACGCGAGTTCTCAGCATTGGGAATGAGTTCGAGAAGATGCTTGAATAAATATTTTTAGACCGAAAGATTGATGGAGGATGGTATTAATTTATTCAATTCGTGTGAAATGTTGCTCTTTGCTTTACAGTTGTTCATTGAACAATTTATACGATAAACAGGTTATTTCGGAATTTTCATACAAAACTTCAGGAATTTATAGTACTCGTTAGAATCAGCAATATAGCGTTAATAAATATAAATAAATAATAAAATAAAATAATATTAATGGGTTCGAATCTCATTAGTTTCGCTGTTATAAGACGTTCTCGACTGTGAGCCTGTAACGAACTTAAGCCAGCTATTTTCAATTTTATTTATCTTATGGCATGCATAAATCAGTTGCTAAAATTCTGCGGCGCACCAAAGAATGTTTTTATTTTTATTTGGCTATCTAAGGGAAACGAGATGAATGCTTTTGACCGAACAGTCAGATATTACATGTTTTGAAAATTCTTCCGGCACGCCACCGTTATTTATAGCTAAATATTTAACGAACGTAAAAAAAAAAGAAACGAAAGATTAGCAGAGAAAAATGAACCGAAGAAGTGTGAAGTTTATCTTCAGAAATAAAACACTATAGTTTGGTGTAGTTATAAAAATAAATATTTGATATTTTTCACATATATACTCATATATGTATCTACATGTATTCGTCTATCAAGCAGCTGTTAAGTTGTATTAGGTGTAGAGTTATGTTATATTCTTTCACTTGCCTTCAGTTGTTTATCTAAACGAATGACAGATTACATACTTGACACAGTGGGTATCAAATAGTACTTTGTTTCGCAATTCACAAAGCGGTTATATATCTTTTTGCCTTTTGACCATTCCATAACCGACCAAGGTATTCGAAAAACGGTACACGAATAGTTAAGACAGCGAGTTCAAGACACATTGTTTTGAACATTAACAGACACCATGATAAACTGCCACCCTCGAATAGTATTTGAATAACAGTCGCCGTCAATTCCTGGAATGCACCACCTACAATTCTAAGAATTCAGGACCTGTTCCCTCTTACAAGAATTCTTTAGCAATCAATTAGAATAACTAAGCGAAGTTCTCCACTAATCACCTTAACATACCCTACAACCAACGTGCCGTTATAAATTGCATTTTAAAATTCTTTGTCTGATTTTTATAACGAAGCCAGTGCGGTATGTGTGAAAGTGTGCTGAGAAAAAACTGGAATAATATGTAACAGATATCGATAATAAATTAAAGAAACTGATTTATATCATGAAATTCTCAAATTCTGAAATATTTAAATATCCACGGACTTTGAGCTTCAATTATATAGAAATTAAATAAATATTGATATTCTTACAAATTTTGTTATAACTATTATATTGTGGACACTGTATTAAAATACCGAAATAAGTTGTTATCTATTTGTACGATGTAACACTTAACCTCGTTTTAAAGTAGCATAATCAATCGTAAGAAAAATTCTACTTTATGATTTATGCGTAGAAATACACGTTCTAAAATCAATTTAAGATCGACGCGTATCTCCAAAAAAATACAACGATAAAACAGAATGAATAATTTGTCTCGATAGATCCGACACTTCGCTTTTCGTTTCGCTGCGAGTTACTTATCAACATTACGATAAAATAAAATTGTTGAAAAGAGAAAACAGGCCACCTTTCGTTTATTATATTACGCAACAAATGCTGGTATCAATGAATTGAACAGATATATATCTACATAAATTGAACAGTGATCAGACTGCAAATTGTAAATATTGCTCGTAGAAAGAAAATTAAACTCGATGAGATCCGATATCGCCAGTTGTCCGTAATAGAAGCGTAATTCGAAGCTAAATTTCTGGTGAAGGCGTTTTGCAACGACTAGAAGAAACCACGACAACGAAATATACGAGAGAATAGAGAAAACGGTAGTGAGAGACAGAGAATTTGTAAACTGGCTGACTGAAATTGCGTAGTACATATTGTGATGTTTTCTTTCACGCTTCCTTATGCTCGTATCCGAGCGAACCTGCTACGATTTTCTTATCTCGAGGGAAACATTCTGCGTTGTACTTAATGTCCAGATGACGACATCGCAGGAAAATGTAACTTCGTTGGAAAATTTGTGAGCTGTGTAAAAGCGTTTCTTCGTGAGAATAGTCAGGCATATTCATTATTGTTGGATCATATGAAACTATTTTACAAATTTAAATATTCCCACAAAATCCTTTCAAACGATGACGTTAGATTCAGTAGCGCTGAATCGAGGCAATGGAAATTTTTCACTCTTAGGCTCCTGATGTGCAGACTGCGGATTTTTATCCATTTATGGAAAATTCGACGATACAGAGACACGAGATATTCAAAATAGAATACCCATGATCTTTATTAAACGACAGAAATCTCTGTTGAAGTTTTATTTCCGTAGTTGCGATCAGGAAAATATAAATCTGCGTAAATATCTGTGAGCTAATTATATCCAATGATGCTGCCATAATTACAAAGAATAGGTAATTGTAAAAAATCATTGATAACGTATAAAAGATGAATTCTATCTTCCTTCGTCTAAATATTCGTTTACTCGTTACCTTAACAATTTGTCTATTTTCTATGCAGAATATAAAGCGAACACTTTGAAAAGCATGTAAGAAACAAAATTTCCTTCAAACACGTTGACATTCTATCTATGAATAAATTACTCATTAAAGTTAACGACTTAAATTTTCATGTTCTATCTCGTGTATCAATTTTATACCATTATCCACTTTTTTACGAATTTTTAACACAACCTGTGGCAAAGAATGAAGTACGGTGACTTTGTGCGTTGCAGCTGAGTATCGTGTATTTTTGTTTTGCTATTCAGCAAATTTCGTTTGCAAATTGACCCGCAGCCCATACGCGTCACTTAACGAAAATTCGTCTGTTTAAGGTCGGTCATTGCTCGTTTTCTTGCTAGCAGAGTATCATAAGTGTTGAGGTTGGCTAATAGAGGAACCAATGGTTGCATTTTTGTAATAGAAAAATATATTGAAATAAGTATAAGTACAGGTATAGTGTATGCTGATCCAGACCCTCATTCTTAGAGTGTTAGAATACAATAGGAAGAAGATGTGATAGGGAGCACATTCATATATTTATAGCAAAGGACATTACCAAAAATTTAACCTTGGTGTGTAGCTCTAGCTGAAGGCGAGAAGAAAACAGCAATAGAAATCTACTTATAGCTCTTTTGTTTTTAGACCTTGTAACCCAAAACAAAATTTACATTCAAGAGTACAATAATACGGTCCTCTCCTTATTTTCAGTTTTTTTTCACTAAATTCTATTCTCTTCGTAACAGCGATCACCGGGTCACGGATATACAAAGGAAAAGGTGTAGAATTTTTCTTGGTGTAATTACTTCAACAATAAGTTAGTATTTAAGATAAGTAGCACTAAGATCATAATTCATTAAAGATTATTTAGTACCTAGTCGTATCAATAGTTATTTCCCGCAGTAGTGGGTGGTCCTTCGAGTTAGTTATTTTTATTAGTCGGCACACTTTAGTACAAGTGCCAACCAACCCCGAACGATCGATATTCGATCAATCACAGCGAATTATCAACCTGCATAAACTATCGCATCATATTTCTCTGTCAACGTTGCACAGAGAAGCATCTCACTATTTATTTATTCGTAAATTACTAATAATGGTCGCAACAGCGAATTATAAGATCCGTCGCGTTTAAACCATCGTAGACTTCCTGTCGATTTATTATCGTCATATACGCGTTGTCAATGGTGAGATTATTATTCGACGAATCTTAATTACTGTACGCATCTGACGTGTGCAATCTCATTGAACCAGTCCGATCAGGTTAGCGCTTGACAGCGATCAATAATAATCGATTCGCAAGGATCGGTGCACCAATGTCTCGACGCAACTTAGTCGACAATGTACATAAAAAGTTTCTCTTATCAGTCCGTTGCAAGCTGTAATTTTAATTTTTAACTTCTCATAATCATTTGAATTCCACATGTAGGTTCTATTATTCTCTTTATTCAGGACTTGTTTCTACATTCCAGAATATATTATAATTTTTAGAATATGTAATTAAGAAAAAAATATGATTTATATATAGATAATCCAGCCATGGATAGTTTATTTATTGTGCGTCAATTATGACAAAGATGTTTCTACAAGATATACACGTAGATCGCGAAAGACGAACGTGATAAATGATATTTTTCAATTCAATGTCAATCTTATTGTCAATTTCTTCGTTTTAATACGATTTTGCTATTAAATATACGTACGTGGTTGTCACTTTATTGTTATATTTCAAAAATATTGATCATCACACTAGTTAGTTACTCTGTAGGTTTTACACAAAACTTCTTGGATCTATTACCGACTTTTCGAAGTTGCATAATATGTTTTTGCACATAACAAATTATTTGTCTTTTCAATTGAATTACAATATATTAAAATACCGTCTTTTACCCATCAAATGATATAAGAATCACAGAATAATAATAAATATCACAATTATTCCAAATTTTCCAAAATATTCCATAAATATTCCACAATCTGCGTTTTCGACACATTCATTATCATTCGAACAAAATCACTCAAATGAAATCACCGCTCGTCCCAGTTCGTGACCGTCGTGAAATTGAACATCGACACCGCGGGATCACGGGTTAAAAGTTTCTCGCTCGGCCTCGATCGTTATCACGGAGGACGGCCTCCGAGGAAGAGAATAGTTGCACGCGACGTGCCCTGGCTGACTCGGACGTATGATAATATCGCTGCCGGGTATCCACAATCTTCTTGTACGATGCGACGACCGCGATGGACGGAAAATGTCACCGAATGACGGGGCAATCGCCGCAACAGAGATCCGACGATCCGTCCTCTCATTTCGTCGAGGATAAACGCGCGCGTTCCGCGATCCGCAGGACGAGCACCAGCAAGATCATTTGCCGATCCTCGATCAAAGTTCATTGACCTACATTGATCCCTGGAAACACTCTATTGTTCTATTATCGGGGACGCTCTACCATGTACAAGGTTGCTTTGAGATTTTGATTTGTGGACTTTCGTTGAAAATGAGATCTTTTGATAAATTTCGGGGCTTTAACGCGTGAAATACTAATAAATTTAAATTTTTTAATTTGAGTGATCGAATAAAAGAAATTTGGATGTCTAGTCTGCAGCACTGTTTAATATTTCTCATTGTGGCAAATGGACTCAGGACGATTATCTGATTGTGAAAGAGAAAAATGATATAATATTTAATTAAATCCTAGACGAATGCAATTGATAGCAATATAATAAAATATAATAGAAAACAAGTAAGATAGGGTTTATAAAATATCTACGTATCTTTTAAATATTATATCACTGTGTAGAATTAAGTAAAACAAGATATTAGTGTTTTAATGTGGTAACTGAACGATGGTAATTACTATCAAACACAATTTAATTTCTATTAGCACGATCTCACTATAGTTTTATTCCAAATAAAAATGAATTTTATTGTTTGATATAAATCAACCTTTTTATCTTAAACCAATCAATTCATTCTCACACCAAACGTAATGTAATATATAAATGAAAATAAATAATTTAGTATATCACATAGGTATAATATATTGTGCAATTTTTCCAATATAAACACAATCCCCCGAGGATCAAATCTTTTATCCTATACTGTTTCTTATATACGTAATTACATGGAAACAAATGTATAGATATGTATACACCTGTCTGTTGAAATATCATTGAAGTATCCGTCAAGCTCCTCCCAATAAGAATCATTAAAATCGACAAAAAGGTTAATGTTCGTCCTCCTCTAATCTCAACGAGCAATAAATTATCGAAATGGACAGACGTAGGTACGATACAGCTAGGAAAAATCAATATAGAACCAATACGCTTCGATTTTATGGATTAATCCATTTCATATCGCACGCTCCTATAATTATGGCAGAGAAAGGCTCTAAAACAGCAAAGACGAGATACATAAAGACAGAAGGAACAATCTGAAACACGTGGACGTTGGCCGATTAGAAAGCAGGAAGCGTGGTTTTTCGCGAACCACGGCTTATTAATAATTTAGCCAGGCTGCTCGAATGACATAGAACTCGCCGATTAATGCTTATCATACTTTAATCAAGGCGCTCGTTTATGCCGCGTACAAGTTAGCCTATGGACAGCTAATTGCCTAACCGAGTGACTAAGCAACCAGCCAGCATATCAATCGATATCGATACATTACTTTTTCCTCCCTTTTCTTCTTCGCGTTACACAAAGCACGCCGTTGTGCTTGTGAAGGATTGGACGAGTCGGCCAGGAACGAGGAAGCAATCGACGAGCCATCGAAGTGAGCAATTACCAATCGTTAGGTAATTAACCGCAACGTTTTATCCTGGAACTTCTCCGTTCGATTATTCGACCTGCGGCTCTCGATCTATCGCCATCATCATAGCCACTTTCATACATCCTTCTAATGTTGCACGTTTATTGTCTGTCACACGAGCTTTCAACACACTATGATCAATGTAGGTAGATCAATGTAGAGGATTCATGGATCGTAGAAGATTTGTGGGGACGTTTAACCGGTCTACGGTTAAAAATAACGTCGAACGGTATTGGGTAATGTCCTGTGAAAAATGACTTGGTTTCTTTGCGATGGAAATTTGTTTTGTTTTGAGAGCAGGTGCGGATGTTTAACGTTAGTTTGTCTCATAAGTAATTTATTTTTCTTTCTACGAAAAGATTGAAACGGAGAAATTAATTATTCCATAACTAATATCGTCTTTAGATATGTCACTTAAGAACATTAAAATATTAACGAATGATACGCTATTTGTTTCTTTCTGAAAGTTGCTTCTTGTTGCTCTGGTTTCTTTATTATTTTTTGATTCCTTTCTTAGAAGATTGACACGAGATATCCGACTGCCGTCTTGAGATTCGTTATTGTTACTTACTTTCTATGGCAGCTTATGGTAATCGAATGTCCAATTGAAAATCTATCGATATTGCGTTTAGAATATACAATGAATAACACAATATCTAATTTCCAATTGTACGGTTATAATTATTTTATCTAATATTTCCAACTTATTACTGTTCTATTAAAATCTTCTACGATTTATCAATGTGAAATATGATGGTTATCATAAACAAAATCTTTGATATTAAAATGATGCTGCACCAACGACGCGTAACAACACAAGTAATTAAATGACGGGTAAATAAAATAAAATGAAAGTGATTAGATCGAGACATAGACAATTTCCTTTTTCCTCGTTTCTCGCTTGTTATTGTTCAATACATCTCACAGTTTATATTATTTCGTTATATACAATCCCTGCAATGAAAATTAATGAGCAAATTTTCCCACAAAAAGCTATTCAATAAACTGTTACATTTGCTCATCGTTTATCAAGACGATGTTTTATAGAAACCACACCAATAGCGACACCAACAAACACATTTCAATCTTTTGCAAGTAGCACAAATCATTGGACTCGGCAATAACTTTCTACGTTTCCCCTCCCGGGACACACCTTAACCGCGACAAAGATAATCATCGTTGTTCTTATCGATGCACGCGTCGGGAGCACACTAAATCGTAATAACTCCAGTGGAACGGCGCGTGTACACCTGGAGACATTAAGATGCCGTGCTCGGAATTACGTGTTAATTATTGCGTTGGATCGCTTTTAAACCCTCGGACGGTTGTTTCGGTGCTGTTCCGTGGATCCATTAAATCGTTACGCGGTATCGCTATTTACGACGACGTATCTCATTATTAAAATTCCCGATCGGACACGACTTGAAAACGAGATCGAAAAGAGCGCGAGTACCTTGGTAAATGGAATAGAAACGTTTCGTTTTCATAACAGCGAACGAAAGCGAAGCTAGATCGACAATGACTTAGCCGCTATATGGAAAGATACGACAGGTATGCGCGAGGTGCGCCGAGAAAAATCACGCTGAAGGATATAATCCGAAACTTTAAACGCCTTTCGTCGTTTTCCGTTCAGCCGACTGTTCTTTGCCAAGTAAAAACGGAACCCACGTTACCGTTCAGCTCTCAATCGCATTCCTAGATCGTAGATCGGCCTCGGATCATTTGTAAACAATATGCTTAGGGACGAAATAATGCGAGATTCATCGAACAAAGGTCGTTCGACTGAGAAAAAATCGACGCTTAAAAGAGAAAGTGTTTGCCGTGCGTGCATTTGCGAGGGGGACAATTTAAGAATTTTATGTATATTTGACGTATTGTTGTGAGAAACTTGTACTGGCCGTGTGTACAATAATCACAGGACTGCAGATGTTTATGCACATTTGTATTTTGATGCAAGAAACTAGAAAGATGAAATTTACGCAGAAAGAATCACTTTTTCGTTTTGGATATTTTATATATTTTTGCATTTTATATACATTTTGTGCTGTTTTACAACTTCTAATTTCACGTAAAAGCATAAACATTTGCAGTTTACTGGAATCGAACAGGAGTATGTATATTGCGCTGATTTATAGTGGTAGATAATAATGTGAAAAATTTTGGCTGGGTGTTTTTTTTGTTAGTTTTGTATTATTGAGTGAAATATTGATATTACTGATTATATTGATAATACTTATTGATAATGCTAGTTTGTCTTAAAAGCTACTGTCTTTGTTTCAAATTTTAGCTGAGTAGAGTAATTGAATTATAATCAGTGATTTATTGTAGCGGATATGTTCTGTTAATTGTGAGCTAATGAATGAAATATTTAAGTGCTGATTCATTGCATTATTGTTAGTACCAAATTGTGAAATGGAACACTTATTGTCAGATATTGATTTATGACAATAGATAGATCAAATTTTGAAAGGAAATAACTCGTCGCACACAGAGTGGTTAAATTGAAATTGTTTGTTTTTAGTCATGGATAAAATATTCGGATGTTGGGTCGTTGAACGAAATTTTAATATTCACGCGTATCGTATATGGTTACGCGTACAGTGACCGATGATATTCAAGTTTGACATATTCGTGTCAGACGTTTTTCACACATTACGTTTATGACATAATAATTCGTAAATAAAATATCTATTTATGTAGAATTTTACACGCGTAGAAATAAATTTCATACGAAGAATCACTTAATTGGCACATCTAACGAATTCGTTTCATCTAATAAAATCTTAATAAGTAATGAAAATTCGATTACCAATAAATGTGTTAATCAAATCAACACCTATCCACATGAGTCAGTAATTACATTTGGAAGCATTTAATCGTCAAAGGGTTCCACCGACGAGTCACTGCGCCACTACGAATAATTCGCAGATTATCGGCTGATTGAACGCGACCTCGGTGAAGGTATTTGGAGAATTCTCGTTCTCGTGGCGACCTTAGAAGGCCTTCTCGTGACTGTGTCGGCTCCCCATAATTTTCTCTCTCGCTTTTATCCCCCGTTTCTGGCTTGGCCGGTCTACCTCTCCTGACATTAGACCTGCAACGCAACCCGAGAACACCGAACAGTTGCATGGCTCTGAACTGGCTATTCTAACGTGGTCAGTTCTCCTGGATAGGATTTCGCAAACGTTCTGTGCTTGGATTCCTATTTCTTGCTCGGTTTCATGACCTCTTAATTTTATGGAGTATCGAAAACACGCTGGCCAGCGCTGCAATAATAAGCATGCAACGTGTTAAATTGCCATCCGGTAAACGCAAGCGATTTCGTTGCATGACTTGACGTGACCGCTGGCCAGCAAATTCTTCCCATGCATTGTAACCTCTATCATGTCGAACGTTGCAAGATGATACAGGTTTCACGCTTTTGTACGAAGATAATTTAAGCTTTGCCGCCAGTACAGTTATATATATACGGGATGTGCCAAACGACACCCTTTAACGATAGAACCTTATCAGTGTTTTATATTCTGTGTGTTATATAATCAAGCAAAAAAAAAAAAAAATATATATATATACCATGTACATATGTATGTAGGATGTTAGAGTATCAGATTAAGAATTTGAAATGGCACAAGATAAATGCACAATAGATCTATAAGAAATAAAGAGTAAGAAACAGGTTAATGTTTAAGGTAAATGAAAGAAGAAAATGAATGAGAAGAATGGGTGAGTTAAGTTGGTATTTTAAACCCAGGATAAATGTAAACCAAGTCCAAATACCTTGGCTGAACTATGAATGAGGCTGAAATAACGAATATATGTACATGGTAAAAATTTTTTTTTGGATATTCCAGAACCTCGCCATAAAATTAGTGTAGTTGAGTAATGTTTATTCTAGGATAATTTTCTGTTTTGAAAATCACAAATATTCGTAATGCGAGTCATTCGAAAGTCACATAAATCAACACCATAAATTGAAAAATACTGGAGACGCCCAAGCACTGTTTTATAAATTTATCTTAGAATTTACCATTATTCGTATGATTTTCTTGCAATGAATGAACTCATGGAAGTGAATCATTTGTTTTGAGGTGGATTATTAAACATGTTGGTCTGTTCATTAAAGAGACGAATGATAAAATTGTAATAGTCAATTATATTAAAATCACTATAAGTACAAATACAGAGAGAGTGTATGTATAATACACTTGCAATTTGATTAACCATTTGACTATTTGACTCGCTATAATGACTGTCCTAGAGAGCACGTTCATTTATTTGTATCGACCGGTGTTATTATAAAAAGTTCAAATGTAACTCCGGTTGACGATTACAAATAACGACGATAATATTTTGTCCGCAGTTCGTTTACCTTTGAAAGGTAATTTCTAGCAAACCAAAACAACGTTGGTATTGCAAGGCACAATAATATGAGTCTCTCCCGATTCTAATCTTCCTTTGACTCATGTGCTGCTACAATTTCTTAAGAATTGAATATCAATCGTGTACTCACGTAATAAAAATAAAAGCTTAATAAAATACAGGGTTGACCTGTTTCACTTCTCAGAAGCTTATATAAAATCATGATTCTATGAATTTTAAGAAACAAAATATTCCTGTTAAATATCAATTTCAGCGAACAATTACCATGGTTTCCGAGTAAATTGAATCTCAAGTAAATTCCGGAAAAAATGAAAATTGTGGTTCATTAATATCTAGCAAGAAATTTTAACGAACTGATTGTTCTCGTATTGTTCAGTAGAACGGTTGACCGTTCGCTTCTATTCATTTATGAGGGTTATCATTATCTTGTCAAGCGAGTAATTACGCGAGTCGAGAGCGATTAAGAAGAGAGTATAGAATTTATTGAAGAGAGCGAAGGAAGGGAAAATGGTTAGCTACGATCCAACTTATTAATCTGAACGTATTTAAAGAGATGTGGCTTCGCGATAAAGCACCGATACGATTATGTGACACGTATAGGGTAAAATGCTCGTTATTGTTCATTCCAACTTATTATAACCTTAATGAACGTACGGTGGTAACGGTATCTGAAAGATCGACGAATGGAATGCTCGCAAAAAGAGGCTAGATCGCTTGTCAGACACTCGAACCTATTACAAGCTCTGCTGACGAGTACGAGGTTAACCTCGTGTCAATTGCAATTGATCTATTAAATCATAAATGCCTCACCCTTGTTAATTACTTCGTCGACTAGAAGGTCAATAATTCCAGCCACTGTTTTCATGTTCCGTGATTGCTTCTTCAAGATATTGATATATGAAGGTATATTCTATAATGGATGTGCATTAAGGATACCATTTATCATGAATAAATATTAGGGTGAAAAGGAAGACACGAGGAAGAAAATTTTAAATGAAAAATAATTGGAACTTTTGCTTAGTTCTAGATTTTTTAACGTGCAACTTTCATAATATATTTTATAATTTAATAGTAACCGTTGTACTTCATCTTAGATATTTAATCTCCACAATTGGTATTATTAGTATGATAGGAGGTAGATTGTTATTTAATCTCAGTTTCGTTTTGCTTTATCCATGTTGATATTATTTTGTATTTTATATGATAAAGATTAATCACATTTAAAATATAAAATACAAATTTAAGAATGAAATTAAGTATCTAATACAATGAATCTAGCACAAACTCTTGTTTTCCATGATCCAAGTAAATCAGTTACGGATGAAATATCTGTAATAATATCTGGCAGAATATAAACGAGAAAAGCATAAATAACAAGTAATACTTTGATACGAATGAAACGTATTTTAATTAATTCCTTATTGCAAATATGATAGGAATTCGACACTCGTTTCTGTTTAACTATAAACATTGGAACTTTAATTACCAAATATATATGTACAAATATAATTCCACGGTAATGTAATTTTTTTAAAAAGCCACGAAGAATCACATTTCGAAACTTGTATTACATTTCATCTAACCATTCTATTGCTTGAATGACACAAATTCAATCGTTCGTGATATTGCGTAAACATGACATGATACCAAAACTTCAACCTCTCACATTTTCCACGCAGATTATTATTATACGTGTAGATTTCGAACCTTCGATAACAGGAATAGATTAGCCACGGTATTAATCGTAATAAGACTTGCATCATAAATCATGCATAGTTAATCGATGCTCGAGAAGATTGCAAAGTATCTGGAATAACGTAGGATTCGATGCAAGATATTCTTTATACACCTTTCACATTTCACGTGCACAATGGCGACCGTGTACACGATACACTCATAACGCGGACGATTTTTCGTGCGGATCAGTTCATACTTTACAACAATTACGGCTTTCGAAATATTTTTCCATTCTCGGTACGATATGTAATTCAATTGTACCGTTCTTCCACGTTGTATTTGCCTCACGGAATTTCTCTCCCCCTCTTTCGTACAAGTTCGTATCTGTTAGATTACATCTAGTCCCAGTTTACTACCGTCGAGAGCTTAAATACTACAGAGGTTAAAACTTACGGTAAAATTGCTATCTTCGTCTTCGATCGAGTTCGCATTAGCGGGTAATGCTTGCCTACGAAATACACGCAGAATCGATCGTTTAAACCGCGCAGGGGAAAGAATTGGATATATTAAGAGAAGATGTAAAAATGTCCATAATTGCGAATTTTATCCCAGCCGGTATAGTGTTAAATTATAGTCTGCGGATATAGTCACGGCATAATCGGACTATTACTACATCGTTACGGTTTAATCCGGCTTAGCTAAGGACTCGTGTTTCCGATAGAAAAATCTATTAATGATCCATCCGAAGAATTGTTTTTCAGATGGATTTTTAGATTTTCATGGCGCAAACGATGTTGATTCTTGTTAGAATGAATTAACAAATAGAAGAAACAATGTTTTTTTGTTCGCTAATAGTAGTTTTCTCAGCGATATCGGTGATTTTATCAAATGCTTCTATTGTTCCTTTAGATGGTTTAAGAATTTATTGTGATAAAAGAATCTACTGTTAATATCCCCAGCATTAATTTCAAACTAATCACAAAATTGGTAGAAGATTCAAAGAACAATGTCAAATTTTTGAACAGTAGTGCGTATTCGTTGTTAACAATTCAAAGCATCTTTCATCCAAATGCCAATAATAAAAAAAAGTTATGTGAAATAATAAAATAATTTAATTAGTAATATAACAAGTGTAAAACAAATTCTCTTGATTCAATAAACTAGCAACTTGAAAGAAGTTAACAATACGACAGAGAACGATGCGATAATAAATACAGGAATAAGTAAAATAAAGTAGAATAAGACAGAGAATAAGATAGCCTGGTTCTCGGCGTTGTTGAGTAATGTATTTCTATTTGCCGACATTGGCACCAGGTACTTACCTCGTTCAAGTGGAAGCGTCTCTTATTTATCCACGAAACCGCGAAGCCACTGTCCATGCGAGAGGCAACAAATCAAAATCGACAAAGGAACTGTCGGCGCTTCGCTCGGTAGACGATGAAGAGCAGGTTGAGCGAAGCGAAGAAGAAACATTTGTACGAGTAAATCAACTGGGAACGGTACGTGTTTCCTGAACAATGGATACCTTGTCGAGAATTCCACTGAGGAACGAAGACCAGAATCGTTTATTTTTGATTGATTAAAGAAAAAGGTAAAAAGAAAAAGGGAATAATAGAATCAGGATTATAACTTCGATAATGTTTCTTTTACATTTCCAATATTCTCAATGTTATTTTCATAGCGTGATTGAAATTTAATGATAGATTAGCAGGTTATTGTATTGTCATATTCAACATGAAATCAATCCTGACAGTCCTTTACAAAACACACGAAAGCTCGTGAATCTTCTAGAAAACATGCACACATGCTTCTGAATATGCTATCAAAACGTCCTATATACCAGCGTCCTATTCCTTAACTGTTTTAATTCCATCCTTCAGAAAAATGTAATTAATCAATCCACGTATCTCTCATTGCTATAAAGAATACACGTTTTTTTATAATACGATGGAAACTCCGCAGTTTGTTTAAATTCTAACTCCACGCGATCATTTTAAACTTCATAAATCTTAAACACAGTTTTCTCAGTTTATAAATTAATGGACGTAAAACAGTTAAGAACTAAACGATGCAACGACGAATCGGTATTTTTCGCATTCGCTGTAAACTTTTGCTCCGACCATTTCCTAGCCTTTCCTTTCTATCGATCCAACCTCGCTGAAAACGATAGTACAACAAGGTAACCAACATCAGAAATGAGAGGACGAAGAGAAAGAAGAAGAACAAGATGCTCAAAGAGCCGAGCATTTGTTCAGACGGACGGATGAATATGGGGGAGAGTGCACGTGGTAGAGGCTCAGTGTGGGCAGTACGGTAACCTTCCCGGACAATGGGTATCTTGTCGAAGGATCTACGGGTTAGCGGCAAGATAATACAACGCGGCAGTGTCCGAGGTGGTAGTATAAACCTGGATCGCAGAAGGTGGAGTCACCTGTAAAATGTCGGCACAATGCCTCGACCACGTCACAGGTGTCTCGCCGTGAAAGTCCGCAAGGGGTACGTCAACCGGCTAACGTTCCTGCCCGGTGTCCCGCTGGAACCCACGTATTCAGACAATGAGTAAAGAGCCATTAGATCGATTGGACACATTGTAATTGCGCTGGCCAAGCCAATGCGATATTAGTCGTTAATTTATTGAGAGCTGGATAGAGTTGCGTTGTCTGACTGGACGAACTCGTGACAGAAACGTGGGGGCATGAGATACTGACATTTTAATGGGAGCAGTGACATTTGTTAATGTACCCTTTGAGGAGCTTGTCTTTCATTGGGTTTCATTAATTAAAATAATTAGAGTTTGTATAGTTGTTTAATATGAAATGGTTTGTTAAGAGGAGTTCGTGTATTTATTTGATGTAAAAGAATTTGTTGAAAGGTATTCGTACACTAATTTCATGTAAGAGGGTTCGTTGAAGGGTGTTTATGTACAACAATTTGATATAAAGAGATTTGTTTAAGAGATGTTTACGTATATACTCATCCGATATAGAAAGATTTATTAAAAATATTTTACGTGATAATTTGATACGAAAGGGCTTGTCGATTGGCTTTTTTCATCTTTTTTATGCAATTCTAAGATTAGAAATGCAGGCGTTCCATTGAGAAGATCGATAGCCTTATCTAGCAACGAGTTGCCTTTTAACTTTTAACATAGAACAATTGTATGTAGAATATGTGTGTTGGTCAGAGAAATCGTTATTATATGCAATGATGACCACAGAAATAAAGCGATCACAGGAACTATAAAAATGTTTGTAACCATACCAAAAAAATCAATCTATCCGATTAAATCTCTTCTACAATACAATTGTACATATATCAAGTACACGTTGTATCTACGATACGAAATATCGAATTAAATCATTCAATTATGTTTACATTCCGATGCAAATATAAGCTTCGCTAGACATAAATCAATCATATACGGGCACAAATTATTTCCACAGTACCAAACGTCGAATCGAATCGTTGAATTAAGTTGCAAATAAGTTCCAATGTAGGTACAAACTACCTATATTAAAACATAAATCGTGCACGTAAATACGCAAATCACCTAACTAAATCTATTATGCCTGTACTTTATCTATATTAAACGAAGAACATGAGCGTAACTTTTACGATTGACAAAGCTTTCATTCATCCTAAATATATTTCTCTGATATAACGTGATATGTAATTACATCGATTAAACGTTTTGTTTTATCCATTAATCATCGGGCAAATAGCGCGTCAAATTGCCAATTAAATATAAAACATACGATATTGTGTGTGATAAACATAAAAACTTCTGGAAAGTTTTAAAAGACATTTTACAAATTTTGGCTAATTTTTGGCTAAATTTGTAATAAAATAATAAATTTGTCAAAAAATAACATTTCTGTTTTCTGTATTTAGCGTGTACATAGAGATCCTCAAGGACCATCATCCACGTTTAGTTAATTACAAAGCACCATTGAATTATTTTAACGTTAAAAGTGGGAGTACAATATTTATGCAGTAGGCAGCCACCCATCGCTGTTCTAATCATACAAGTCATTGTTAGAAACTCGTAAACGTTCAACCAAAGATACCACATACCGAATCAAATCATCCAAATGGATCTTATACAAAGCGAACCGTTCGAAAGCTGCAGGAAGAAGAAATGAAAGACAACCTACCGTTACGCCAGGCTAAGCGTCCGCAGTTGGCACATTCCAGTAGAAGCGCGGGCGGTCCCCGGTTGTAAAGATACTAGTCTGATACGCACCAGTCGGCGTAATACCGACGAATGAATCACGGTTCTTGTAGGAAGTGACCAGCCGGTGAAAATGTCCGGTTTAGACAAAGGCGAAGCGCGGTCTAGGCCCGGTGAGTGGCTGAACTCTTTGTAGTCGCGCTAACGAAGAGGGTCGGGCCGATAGACGATCTCAGCACGGCTGGAATGTTTTCGTCTGGCATCGAGCATCGCATCTGCCATTAGCATTCGAGCCCTCTCGCCTCGATGGTGCGACGTTCACTGTTAGATTCGATGCTGGTCAGACCCAGCGTCGTGCACGATTCCATCAAAAGTCCGAGCTACCAGCTGATCAGGATGCGCTCGTCCACGCTTGGTAATTTATCTTGTCTCTCGTGCTGCCGAGTTGCTGCCGGATAGCTACCGCTTTCTGTTTCCATGCCACTCGGCGACGATCCGATATGGAGATATCGGATTCATACTCTGCTGTGGAATCGAGTTCGCATCTTGGTCCATCTTGTTTTGCGAATTTTTAATCCTTTGCGAACGTATGTCTACTCAGTTACCAAAACAAAGAGACTTTCTAATTACATATCTTACGGACAATGAGTCAACATGCTTTGGAGATGCGTAGGATTATTCGATTATTGTAGATTTTGCAACTTAGTGCAGTTAGATCCTGCTCCTTCTTAAAATTTAATAACAAATACCCTAAAATGTTTGTCTTCCGACGAGTTGAGATAAATGCAGTTCTACAGTATAGGGAGAAGGATAGGGAAGATATCAGAATGCAACGCGATTTAACATAACGGAATATAATTTAACGATTACCATTTAAAAATTCATTCAAGCATGCATCTTCCACATTAGGCCACCTGTTTGATTCTATGTTTGATTTTCATAGTAAAAAAGCTTTGTAGGTATATAAAAATATTACTAAATTATACGAAATTTAAAATACTTGAATGTAGTTAATTAGCATGTAATGTTATAATAGACACAACAGCGCGTCAATACTTTCTGTAGCTACTGTAGGTAACATTAGAAACCCAGAACTACAACTACCAACGTAATTTGCTCGATTTACCATTTCAAGTTTTTCTAGAAACCGTATCTATCCTTAAAAGCTTTCAAATTCAATATACCCAATTCATTTCACAAAATCAACAATCGTATTCTACGTTAAAACCCTCCAAACCTCTTCAAACTCAACCGCTTCCGCGAACCTCGTAGATCGCAGGTATATACGCAAGCCGATGGAAAGGAGTAGCTCGATTAATTTCAATACCAATATACGATCCGTATAGTTACCTGCACTACACGGTCGAATCGAAAAATCTTCTAATTGAAGTAGCCCGATACACGCAAACGAGAACACGTGCACACAGAACGTTCCATTAGCTGGATCCACGTGCTCGCTCGCGCAGCACGAGCAATCAGCAGCGTGTATACTCGACGAGCGCGAAGCAAAATAAAAGCACAGGGTCCAGGTTGCGGGTCGAAGTTGCATCGATGCGTGCTTCGTAAAACAGTATCCATAATGCATCTACCACGCCCTAAAGAACTTCCATCTCGCGACCCGTGCCTGCGAGCGAATCGCCCCAACTCGTCTCGATTCTGCCTCGAATCGAGTTATATAGCACCGTGAGGCCTTCTTCGTGTCCGATAAAAGGCTCGTTGCGCGCTAATAAACACGAGCCCCGGCGGACTTCGATCGCGCTACGTCCGCTAGAGATCCATCGATGTCGATGCCGATTCGTTCGTAATGGTACGTGGAAACGATTTGGATCGACGATCGCCGGAAGTTGATTTAATTCTCCAGTGGTTTCCTATGGCGAGGTATGCGATGGTTGGAACGGGTTTGAGAAAGTACAGGTTCTCGTCTTGAGAAGATATAGCATCGATATCGTGGCGATTTATTGATTTCGAAAGAATTTATTAGCTACACAGTGGCTACGAAAATTGCTATTGACACATCATTGTATTTATCATAACTGTTGCATACTAATTAATTCGGTCGAAATATGCTTGCATTTCGTATCGTTTAGTAATACTTTCATAGAAGTAGAAAAATTTGATATTTGATAAACGAAATGTATAGAACTTAATGAAAAACTGGTTTATTGAGAAACAAGCCAATATTTTCTGTAGCCACTACATTTAAATTCATAACTGTAGTGGGTAGACCGCGGATGTTTGTGTAAATCTATATTTCTATCGCTATAACTGTAGAAATGGATCATAAATAGAGGTTTATTTCACATGTTGAATATTGTAATCGATATTATGATTTGAATACTTTGTATATCTTCTATTATGCGCGTAGTCGATATTTTTGTATTTTTTAATTTGCTATAGACGCATAGAAATGATGGCCATCGTATGAATAAGCAATTAAAACGCTGCTGATGCAGCTGCTGTATTTTTATTTATATCGAATATTTGTTATTTTAAAGGATGATATCAGATATACTGCAAATTGGTTTGTATTTGATTAAAAGGTTTAAAAAAGAAAAATATTTGTAGGTCGATTCGAATCTTATATCGAAAATAAATCATTTACAGGTTTATTTCGTCTACTAAAATTGGAACATGAATTTTAAGGAAGGTGGAGAAGATAAAAGAAAGTTTGACTCGAGATAAAATAAGATTATGATTTATGAACGTAGATGGCTGCATCTTTATTAAATTTATGTTCGTGTCTCAAAACACGTACAAACCAAATTATCTACATGAGAGCGCAGTGTCGTTATTAATAAGTATTTTACCTGTGTTGCAGTATGATCGAAATTAATTTTGAGGGCTACTTTATTATTAACTTTCGGGAAGATAACATCTCGAATGATTATCGAGACTCTCTTATGAATTACATATCTTACTAATCAAAAAATCTGAGAAAATGTAAAAAGTATTTGGAGCGGAAAGTTGGTTAACAAATTATTTCATGTTTCAGATCAATGTATTTCTATTACTGCTATTGGTTATAACTGTAATTTGTGAGGAATAATATAAAGATTACCTGTTCTTATTATTTCAAACATTATTAAGAAGAATTATAAACTGCTTGTATATTTATATCTTTTTATAATTAATATATTACTAACAACAATTTCCTCGTATTGTGCTATTTCATAATGGTTAGCTTCTCCAAGAGACTACTATATCTAATTTTGAGCAAAATTAATAATTACACGGAAAATCAAATAAAAAATAAACAGACCTCCATCAATATTCCAAATGCTGTAACTTACATTACGTATTTTGTTTTGTGAGTACGCGTGTTACGCTGAAATTGGCTAATCTACAATCGCGCGATCAAAACATTTTTTTGTTAAACTCGAGTTCGAAATCAATTGATATTGGAATTTCCTTGAGCTATATATAAGAACAATCATAATCACAGGTTAAATTTCAAGTTAGGCTTTTTTCGTCGGCTTTCTCGTCTGCTTTCAGAATGTAAGAACACGCTTATGTACGTGTATATTTCTTATGATGTTGCAGATGGTTGCAGTGGGAAAAAAGAAGGAAAATGGACGATACTTCATTTCCGCTGCAAGGGTGAGTGCTACAGACGATATATTTTATACTTCACATGTTTGATCCTCCTATGATCTTCGAAGTTTTACGTCGTAACTTCACTTTTCCAATAAACAAAGTAATATAATGTTTTTAGAAAAACCTTAGTGTGTTCAACTAGCATCGTAAAGAATATTCGGAATAACTGTTTCGTATTATCGTGAAACTTTAAAAAGCTTTTAGTGATAGAAAAAAACGATTAGGTGGAAAATATTCCAGATAACATAGTGCCGTCAAATATCTGTAGTAGTAGTTCTACAAAAATATTTAGTATAACTTATTAATACACTTTTACATATTAAAATTGCGTTGTGAAGAAACATACAGATCAGATAAGTTCTTCCATTTGTTCTTAGCAGCTAGTTTTTACTAATTCTTATTTATTATTAATTTTGACTAATTTTATTTTTAGTTTTTTAAATAAATGTGTTAATGGTAATAGACAGTACTTATTCATCATAGTGCGTTCACTTGCTCAAGACTTACCATCAAAATCAGTTGATCTTTTTTTCTTGAAAGAGAATATATAGAATCTGTATATTGGTTTATTTTTGATAATATTGTTACGAAAGTAGGGTAACTCAAAAATAGTAATTTTACAAGAAACTCTAAGAATTATTTTTATCAATCAAATTCATCGGTAAAAAGAACAATATTTATAAAACGGGACCGGATATTGTGCCTGCTATTTTCGGTTTATTAATTGTAATGAATTCTAAGAAACATTCTCATAATAATAACATGAGCAATACATTTATCGACTTATCATTTTGTAGCAAAATGATAAAGTTTATTCTTCTGTGAACTTTGTCATTCTAATCTTGTTATTCTATCTAATTGTCTTATATTTTGCAAAGTGATAGTATATAAATTATATGAACGTTTCTTACTTAATTATCGTAAACATTATGCAAATATTCTAGCACGATAATAGGTATATTATTACCATGTTTGCATTCATTATTATCGTCAAGCATTTACATCACATAGAATATAGAATTGAACTGTGTTATTAATAGTATCCCAATTACAATAAAATACAATAATAAGTAGCATGTAGTCATAAATGGCTTTTACGTGGAAGATACCATAACTTCTGGAATAAATTACTTTAAATGTTCTTAAGTAACGATAATTTGCTAAAATTAAATACCAATCCTTAAGAAGTAACGTATGCATAATCACAAGAAATCTTGATAAGAGAAATAACATAATTTCCTGAATAAATTAAATATTAAATATTTCTAAGTATCAATAATTTGCTAAACTTATATCGCGTGTACGAATAAAGTTCTGCATAATATGTATGTATTTCTCCAATATCTACTATACATATTGTTATTAATGGAAGTTAATAATAGCTAATGAAACTCTAATCATTTTATATTAGAATTTAGAACTGTATATCACAATTCGTAATGAACGATCAAGTGCAGATATATGCAGATAGTGCAGATAATTTCCCTGGTCGATCTCGTCATTCAATCTTTAAATTACACTGGTCGTTGTCAAATTGCTACTGAATTATTCAATTTCGAATAGTATCAAATATCCTAAATGAGAATTCAGACTGGATATACGAAGTGAATGTATTTCACGTACCGCGTTACAACAAGATAATTAAAAAGCACAAGACGAAGAGCAGTGCTTGTAAAAACGTTTCAAACAGGAGGTAGCCGAAGAGTAGCGATTCTTGTCTTTCGTAGGGGTCAAGCGCAATTTAAGATAACACGAATTTTTCTAATGCCCTAACCCGCGTAGCAGTTGTTAGACGCTTATCAAACGTTGTTATCATCGAGCAATTATCAGACGTCGTTGCATGTCTACTTACAACTAGCACTCGAACGCTTTGAACTTTAATTATCGAAGGTGTTGGCCGATGATGAAGTTGCCCTCCTAACTTTCTTCGTATCTTTCCCAACCTGAACGTTTCGCGGTAATCGATAATAACCACTTAAACGTGAACGTCAAAGCAATAATGGCCACTATAAAAAATACCATAAAATTAAAACTATCAAGGAACAGTTAAAAAGCGTTTATAAAGCTCTTTCTAAGTTGGAAATAAGTTTGTTTAAAGTCGGTCTTTATTAGGATTGAAAGAGTCGATGATTAGAAATAAAAGTAGAAGATGATAGTTGATATACTGGGTTGGATGAATAGAATAGATACTTTGGATGTCTTTAAAATTAAAGGAGGAAATTCAATTAATAAATTATTTAGTTTCGTTTATTCAATTTCAAATAAAATTGCTTTATATAAGAAGAAATATTGTAATAATTGATTTTTATTTGCTTTTGAAATATTTGCTGTAATAAGAAAAGTTAACAAACAGTAATGACTTAAGAAAGCACATAAGCATGATTTTAGTTACAATAGTTGGTCACTACCATCATAATGATCTACTACTATACGAAATATTTTTTAGTAAAAGAAATTGTTATCCTATTTTCATAACACTGAGAATATTTAAATTGATAACCTTCATTATCCATGATATATTGTTTCTATTATGTAAATTAAATCATTTAGTAATAAAGATGAGGTGTGCTAATAACAGTTATAATAATTACGATCGTGGAAAGAAACGATGAATATGGAAATTTCATGAAATAACATGAAATATTGTATATTAGTATTTCCTTAAAATTAAATATTCAACGCTGTTGCTGTGACTCGATAAATAAAATAGAATAATTATATTTTTATAAGAATTAAATAGATAGAAATTCATATAGATAGAGTTCTCACTCATTCAAAAATAAATATAATAAAACGTAATTATATAATCATTCAAGCATATGACTCGATAATTGGTTTGAAGATCGGGGATATTATATAAAATTACTCAGAAATTTTCCGGTTTCTTCAAAATAATAATATATTCATAATTCATAATTCAGAATAATATATTCACGAAAAGTTATACTCTAAATTACATAAATCATTTAGTAATCTTCAAATTACACGGATCGTCATCAGATGGCTATTGAATTATTCAAAGCTTAACAGTATTTTATACAAAAGGTGGTTAAAGATAAAGAAAGTAAGGAGAAATGGAATGATTATTGTCGGACGTGCCTCGCAACCGATATTGGAAATTAAAATCTACAAAATAAATACAAATATTGTATATCCTTCCGCGAAGAGTTGTAAAACATTTCATTTCATTTTTAATTTTTGTGCGTGCGCGCGAATTCGGCACGCTCACTCGAGACACTACACTTATCGCACGCCAAACGAATATAAAGGAATATTAGGCACAAAATGTGCAATCGAAACGAAGGGAATGTGCGTAGCGAAGCTTCAAAACCTCATGGCTCGACCGCTGCAGCAAGAAAATAGCAGCACGGAAGGTTTGCTTCTCAGGACGATTCTTAGAATGAAATACAAATAGTGACGAATAAACGAATTTGATTTTCTCGACACGATTCTAATCGATAGACCAAGCGATTCTGAATTGTCTCCGAAACTCAGTGATTCTAATTTGCTCGATTCGCTCGAGAGTTTGGTAGGGCTCAGATGGAAAGTCGAAATCATTCACACTGATTGACTGGTCATCGAGCTCAAGAAAGATCCAATTAGCGTGCTCGTTAGACTTATCCTCATTCAAGCACTTCCGCGCGCCCGAAGCGCAGGTCACTCTTGGCGGGAAGCTGGTGAATAATATTTGGACGAACATGAGGCTTCGAACGATTAGGTAGCAATCGTGAAATTCCTTCGAGTGGCCTTTGATCGGCCAGATCGTTACAATTAGTTAAGACATCATTCGGGAGTAACCACGATAACATGACGAACATAAAAGTAAAAGAGATTGTCACTATTGCTGAAATGAATCGCCATAAATCCCAATGTTTTCACTCAAAAATAGCCCCTTGTCTTCGAAAGCTGGTGGCATAAAATTATCAACGAAAATCTTCATCTTTTGTTGCTTCGGACGGAATAATTTTCTTTTCAATTGAAGTTCCATTTTTTAATAATATCACATATATTGATTAGATTGAAATTATATATATATATATTTTTTATTATTATACTAGAAGGAATTGGTGGGTTTCAAAGTAATATTATGAGTAAACTTATTTTGAATGTACGATAATTTGAAGAAAATAAATTTCAAAACGAAACAAAAGTACATTATAATCAGTGTTATAATGATTCACATATTATGTATTTCAATAATCTTTAGAAATAATTTAAAGCATATAGAATTTATTAAATGTTTCATTCACTCACAGCAAAGTAAATTATATAGAAATTTTGCTTAGCGTCTAACCGGTACAGAAGTAGGTCTCTGATCTCGCCATATTTATTTAAATAGAGGGTTCTGACCATATAAGAAAAACAGAAAACAAGGGGATCTCGCGGCCGTCGTCGCAAGAATAGAGATACCCGGCAAACAGAAGTATGCAAGAGGTAGAAAGTCCGCAAGTTACAGACGTCTCCTTTACCGATGGTAGTCCGGTGAATTAATTGGGCGCTTTACAACTGGCGCTAGCAAACGATCTATGTTCTTCTTTACCGATTGTATAGTCGGTATGAAAAGTATGCGCGTATTTATTTACATTGATTTATAAATTCAGTTTAGTCTACAGTTTCATAATTCCCTGCGAGAATTTAGTTGAAATTAATTTTTCCCTCGAAGAGTATTTTTGACGATTCGAAACTTGTATATGCTATAATTTCTTTTTCAAATTATAGATTACTTCTCGATTTATTCGTTCTAAGCACCGAGTATCAAAATTTGCTGCGGAAGATCTAGATCAATTACATATTCTCGTAAGAAAATGTTTTGAATGATTCAGAATAAAAATTTTGTTCCAGTTTTAAAGCGTTAAAAAAGAAATTTATTCGTCTATTTCGTGTGTCGTAAACTAGGAATCGTGTTTTTAAATCTAACACTGTATATCTTAGTAAGATATTAATAGTATTATATAAATATGTATTAAATAATATGAAAGTTATGCTGAAATATTGTCATATAAATTTGAGATGCTAAAGATAAATTTAATTTAATACCTACTAAAGCACTTAACCTTGTGAAAGTTGCGATATATCATTCAGTCTATTGACAACATATTTAAAATACACGAAATCAATGACATTAATATCCTTAATCACCGAAGAGAAGACGTACTATAAAAATTATTATAAATATCAATACAAATTGAATTATGTTGAAACATTTATTTACTCAATAAAGTATACGTCTTATGCTTATTATTTTTTTAATTACTGTCCCATAATATTCCGATTTTTATATCGAATAAAATATGAAATTAACTATCATTCGAAATATTCTCAGCTTAGACTCAACGTATGACTCATCGTTATCAAAATTGCCGCTTGCAAACCGTGAATCGCGTTATCACACTTGGTTTCCATAACTATCTACAAAATTTAGATCGTATATCGCTTATATGTTACTTCCAAAGCCATCTCAAGAAGCGACAATATTTGATAATAAAATAATACGTTTGTTTTCCGATTATAGCAACGAACGCCTCGTTCTTACACGTTTAATATTACTTCTTACTGGTTTTCTACATAACTTAACTCTGTTATGTTTAAGATTGCGGTTTTAGGATCGGTTATAGCGTGTTAAATCGTGAAATTATTTGCCTATCAGTTCCAATCACCTACGCTTTCCGTTATATAAAAATTACGAGTAAAATTAAACAGAAATTTCTATAATAATAAAATGCATAGTGTTCTACTCAAAATCTCAGATCGTGCGATGTTTCGTTTGGCCGGTATACGAGTATGACTGTAATTGAAGAACTTTATCGAAAGTTTGATCTTAACAAATGCAATTTTGAAAGCTGTGGAAATTTATTTATAAACATTTCAAAAACTGTGGTAAATTAATAATTGTTACTGCAAGTAAGAATCATAGGATAGCGATAAATGAATTTTCACTAATCGCGTTAATTTGAAATGTTTTAACCATAATTGAATACTTATATTTCTCATCTACAAATAGTAAAATATGAAACGTAATATTTATTAGTAATAACCGATTTATAATTTGTAATTCATCCAATTTTCCTAATAATAACAGTTCCTTCTCCTTGTGTCAGGTTGACTTAATTTGTCGATAAATGATAAAAGCAATGGGTGCAACAATGCAAACAATCTAATGCCTTAATATATAGAAATTCTAGTTTTTTATTCTCAATAAGAGAAATTACACATTCTTGTCTCTTTATCATATTAATAATTCTACCATTGTATCAATTTGACACGAAGAATAATTCAACTGAAAATAAGATGTATGAAAGTTAACGAGTATTTATCAAATATTAAATGTACATCTTTAATGTTACACCAATGAGATATTTTTTACTTCGTTTTATCCCTTCGCCAGTTTTAAAATTATTTCAAAGAAACCAAATAGAAAAATAACAAGGAAAAACAGCTCGATTTATATGCAAAGGAGACGTCATAAAGTCGAGTTTAAGGAACCATTCACCTCGGTGGAAATGATCAAGAAATTCATCCATACGCGAATGTAGCCGCGAGGTCGTACGATGCACGAGTTTATCCTCGCGTGGCGAACCGTAAGAGGAAAACGCGGCCTTTCGAAATCACGTTCGACCCTATGGACCAGCAATTGATAGCCACGGAACTCGGTGGATGCGTTTTCGTTTCGAAGTGCCGGACGAGCGTCTAACAGTGGCAGACCGGTTTAATGAGGCCACGCTCGAAACCGCGTTCTTCTTGCATATCCTCCTCGAACAGCCTCCAGGGAACAAACTCCGCGTAATTTCGTTTCGATGGCATATCTGCACGCGTTCGCGTCCTTATATACCGACGTACAAGGATCTCGAGCGTGTGAATGGTCCACGATGCTCGTACAAACGATCGCCATGAAAATAGATCGACTTTTTTCACGAGATTATTTATTTGGGTGAAAGATAAAGAGATAGGAATTTTACTTGAATTTTAGTCGAAGATGATTCGTTAGGAATATGTTAAGGAATTTTCTTTAGAAATCGTTCGTTATAAGAACTTGTTGAGGAATTTTACTTACAATTGTATAGTTTATTAAACAATTTTATTTATAATAATAGATTTCGTTTAAAAATGATTAGTTGGACGTTTGTTAACCAACTTTAATTAGAATTGGGAGAAATTAGATCTTATATAGGTAGCATGATTCTTCATAATGACTTCTCGTATAAACATATATTTAACTCTGGATATGTCCTTTCCTGTATATGGGCTGCCTTTGAGACGGCTATAGAATTTATATTTATATAATTTTAGACGGCGATATTTCTGTGATTTAAATCTGGAAGGAAGAGTAAATTTTAAAAAATTATTTGTGTTCACTAGTGATTATTTCCACTTTTTCGTAGAATCCAAATGGTTGGTTCTGTTCAAATATGTTGGAAGATTAAATTGGCATACTGTTGAAATGATAATAAAATACATTTGTTTAATGAACCAAATGGTTTCGTGTAGCTAAATTCGTTTCAAATTACCGTTTGATTCAATTATGTGAGGTATTTCAAGGTAATGTTCCCAATTAACTAGATCGGTATCGTTCCAAGACAAACGGTAAAAAGTATTCATACGTTCTCGAGACAATAACGTGCCTATGCATTTTGGTGCAATAAAGGATGACAAAGGCTGTACAATTTTGCCAATTAACTCCTAATTAACCGTAAAATACGAGGTAAGTAATCAAAGTGAGAAAATTTATAATGAATTAATGTTTTCAAACGAATATTATATTCTATGTAATTCGTTAGATCAATATTTCTCGTATTTATATATTTAGATTCTCGTATTTATATATTTTATCGAAACAACATTTCGTTACTTTAAAGTTAATTGTGTCATTTATTCATTCGTATCGGACGGTTAACGTTACATTATAAGTTTACTTGATTTACGTTTGCTATTAAAAATCAGCTTCTGATTGGCTCATAAAATTCGATATGTGTAATGATTGCCTTAAACGTTCATAAATGAAAGTAGAACAGGAGGACGAAAATTCGTTTATAAGGGAAGCATGAACGGATGATTAAATAAATGTGATGCAATATTTGAAATAAAACAGATGGTTGTTAGCCTTATAAAATGATGCGTCGTTATTTTAATAACATCATATACGAGACATTTCATGATTGCCTTATGTTTTCCATTGCAAAATAATCGAGTTTCATAATTTAAGATAAATTGTAAACCATTAAATTCACTGCCCAGAGGTTCTACAGCTTGTTAAGCTTACTGCTCCATCGAGATCTTTCAGAAGATTCCCAATTTTCCACACATCCTGTGTACAACCAATTACGCTTCTAGTAGTTGCATTATTCGCATTTCCAAACATGTTTATTTGCTTGCTCATCGATTACTGTATTTAAAAAAAGGTGTTAGAAATGCGGTACGTAATTCTCTGTTATTTCCGTACCATTTATGATCTATTATTATCACTAATGGCAGATATTTGTTTCTTTTTTATTATTGTATTTTTCCTGTATCAGAGAGCCCGTACATAAATAATTAATAATAACAATAACAACAAGAACAATAATAATAATTCCTGTATCAGAGAGCCCGTACATAAATAACTAATAATAACAATAACAACAAGAACAATAATAATTATTATTATTGAAAAGAAGGATTTGATCAATTCGTAACTTTTAGTGCTGTTATGCAAACGAACTTTGTAAAAACATTATTATGAACATAAAAATTATTTATACGGATTATTCACTCTCAGAATGTCTTCTTGTGGTAATCATAATAGAAACTATCACAAAGATCAATTTATCTAACAGAAATTTATATTGTAATTCAATTAAAATAGTATAAATCTATTTGTAAATATTATCTCTTCGAATAATTAAAATTTCATTATCTTCACCCAGCTCAAATTAGCTCCATCAGCTTCTTCTAATCAGCTCCGTTACAGAGACGTTCTAAACAACTTTTGAATTCTACCATCGATGATTTTTATAGGTTTGGAATAATGAAACTAAGTTAATCGCTGGAAAAGAGTGTTGAATTATGTGAAAATTTCTTTGATCAACTGATACGATCTTTTAAAGAAATTGCGCGTATTTAAATGTTTATTTGAAAAATCGATTACACCGATAATAATAAATTAAAGTAATACCTCATTGCTACTTTTATTATACTAATCGTAAGCTATATTTTTCATATAAAACTATCTTTAAGGAATTAAATGTGCAAATACTTTTTCCAATATTTTATCCACTGTACTTTAGTCAGTCTATTAGTGTATTACAAAATTAATGGATCTTTCTCCATCGATCGATTTAAATTTATCATCTACCGATCATTTCTTTCATAAACACACTCCACTCTTGTTATCTGCCAAACCATTTACATAGCATGGTATTAAAGAATGATATTGCAATCTGAACGAAACGCTTTTAGAATCACAACGTCGATCCAGCAAGCCCCGGACAAATTATAAACTAGTAATTAACCAACGCGTTTCCCTGTGATACAAATCCTCCTAAAAAGAATTTATTCTGTTTGTTAGAGTAGCGATAATGGTCGAGGCATAAAGAGACGAAAAATGGTCGATGGGCGGCTTAAGCTGGGCTTCGGTTACAAATCACGTACATCGAATCGCGTATCGTAATGCTTTTCCTTTCCCTGGCAACCGACAACATCGACGTCAGACCGCGAACAGACGTATTTATTCTACATCGTGGGGCAGTGTTTCTGAAAGCTGCACAATTCTCTCCGTTAAGTTGTCCAGAGCGATTCGATCGTTTGGTTTCGACAGACGGTCTCGAAATCCCATTCAGTTTGAGGGACGAGCGCGCGATTTACTCAACCGTCCGCGAGTCATCCTGAGATAAATTTCAAATACCGAAAGGAGAAATAATAAGATACAGAAAAGAGAAACGGGTCTCTTATTTTCTTTTGTTCTTTTAATTGGTTATTTATAACTGTACCAATCATTATGATAAGTTATTATTAACTCGCGTGAATTTATTATACAAAGATTGGTTTGGTTGTAAAATTTTTAGAAATTACAATTTGTAATACTTCGTTACAACTTTTCAAATTATCATCTGTACAGTAACTTGGAAAATTCTGTAGTCTGATTTTCTTTATACGTACATACTACTATACACGTTTAGTACTTTGTTTCTAGAAATCCGAGGTAATATCATAATTTACCTATCGATATATTTGTATATTATAGAAAGTCGTACACGTACGAGTTACTGCTGAAGAAATTACTTGTCGTTAAAAATTTGATCAATTAATTGTTCTATAACGAAGTACGTATTTTAGATACTGCTTTTTGAACGAGTTACAGATGATAAGATTCGCAATAGAGCTTTTCGTTCAGCTTCTCGAAAGGCTGGTCGATATGCCATTTCCCTCGTCGGGGAGTGCTCACAGTGACGAGCGAATAGCGAGACTGTACGATTAGGCGCCTTAAGGTCCGAACACGGTTCCGAGCATCGATGACATAACCGGGTGCTTCTGGGTTTTATTCAGACAAGATTTACGTTGTACTGTCTTTATGATTCTTCTGGTTTACTGGAGAATGCCGGAAGCAGATGATTGGAAATTGCTCATATTTACATAAATAACCATTTTCTTATTGATACATACTAATTTCGAATGAGTTTTAAGATCAGAACTCGAAATCTTCTTGGCTAAGCGGTCTTAAAGCTCATAAATTTAAAAAATTCGGGCTTTGGAATCTCCAAATTTAGAAACTTACTAATAATTTTATATTAAGTTTCTAGCTTTTGAAAATTCAAACTTAAAAATTTGTAATTTTATAATACTTTAATTTTTAAATCCATCTCAAAAGATTCTCTTAGAAATTAAAATTTTCAATGTGAAATGTATATGTATATATACAGTCTTTAATGTTAATTGCAATTCTTTCATTCAGCAATATTTTCTACCTTTTGCCATTCTAAATAACTTCACGCACGTTATATAATTGACTTGTCAAGTTTATTAACTTAATGTAGTTAGTTCGCAAACATAGTTCGCGAGTAAGTTGATCTAAAACGTGGAATAAATGTAGAACCATTGAGAGAGAAACTGGTGGTAATTTAATTCAGAACTAAGAAGAAAGAAATATCGCCTTATACGGTACATGGAATTTTTTAACAAGACTGCAAATTGTACTTAAATCCACATTTACTGTGATTGGTATGGTTAGATAGGAATGATCAAAGAATTAATAATAGACAATTAATGAAAAGGAAATTATCCCTTATACATCAATGGAATTTTTAGTTATAATTCTGTATAACATCACTTGAGATTGCTGTCTTATGTAGAAAATAAAATAAAAAGTGGCCGAAACTTGAATTAACTTTATCAACTATTTCTGATCTTTAATTAACTTAACACAGTCAACATTTCTCTTTCCAAAAATCATTATAAACGTTTAGTGGTAGATGCAACATAAATCCTGTAATCAAAAATAAAATATACAATTAATAGTACATTTTTTTCTTTTTTTCTTTCAATTTTCACTAAAACACAATATTATTTGGACAATATATTTCCAAAATTCAAACAATATTAATATGTAATAATCTTAAAAGCCAATCGTTAATCCTTTTTCAAACGAACTATAGCAGCTAATTTGAATTGAAAAATATACATGCCTATACGTATATCTATACTTTTTGAATATTAGTCCATCTTATATATTATCATTAGACTGTACGCAAATTCATACTTTTACATTGACAAAGGAGCCACGCTTCGGAAGGAGTATATCTTAACTACTAAGTATCGTAGTATAAATTTTACTTTTTATCGTTTATATGTATATCTTTCCATATTATCGTCACTCTGTGTCCATATTACCCTTTGGTCCATTGTTGCGTATTTATTCTTATCATCAGAGCATAAACATCCACAATCCAATTATCATCACATCATTGCATAGCTATCAAATAACGTATGTATTCATTACAAGCATTCTAAATCTGGCACCTATTTTATCTACCAAAATAGAAAAATAATAATCGGCCATAATTTAACCCGGTGAACACGAAAAATCCAATTACACAGGGTTAACAAGTAATCTCAACAAAGGTAGTCTTCCACAGAATTCCAAGTCGTCTCTTCGACGAAGACCTTTCCCTTTCGTTCGACAAGGCACCGATAAACTCTGGTTTTAAAGGGAAATCGTGCGTGGGCTTCTAATCTCGCGTTTCGTTCGACGATTTGTTTCACGATCGTGCTGGCCGTAAAACGAGAAGCTCGTTCAAACAATTTACAAAGCAAGAGGGAAAGAGAGAGGAAATTTCGAACGTGCATTGAAGTCACGTTTGCTCGGTTCCATATAAACGGCGAATCGACAATTAGACCGGCATATTATGCCGGTAGACGATCTCGAGCAAGACGTAGAACGAAAAAGTTTGATCCAAAAGCAGACGCTCCTAATTACGACGATCCATCTACGATGAAGTGACTGGATCGCGTGATCGCTCGTCCATAAAAGAAAGTTTCGTAAGTTTAACGATCTAGTTGGCGAAAAAGAAGACACCAGGGAGAAAGATGAAGAGAGGAGATGCTTGAATTTCACGAGAGAATTTCCTGGATGGATGTGACGTGGATAAATCCCGTGCATTTACGGGAGACGGTTTAATAGGACCGATTCGTGTGAACGAGATGTGCTGTGAGAAAAATGGTTGGTATGTCGTAAATCGGTGTCCAAAGCAATTTGGAAAATTGAATGTTTGTAGAAAGTGGTGTATCTCTCCAGTTTTGTACGATCTATATTTTTTGTCTTATTTAATGATTAATTTAATTCTGATTTTAATTAAGTCTGTTGAAAGGAGACTGTATTTTTGGAAGGCAGATTAAGTGGAAGGTGAAGAATGAAATTTACATAATTAAACTGATATATATTTTTGAGTTTATAAATTGAGTTCTTAAGAGAAGATAAATCGAGTAAAAACAGATGGGTGGTAACAGTAGTTCAACGTATTGTCTGGATGTCTTTTACTTCTTCACATTCGCAGGCATAGCATAGAAAACAGCAATGGTAAAAAGTCAGAAAAAGAAAGTAGTGCAATCTTTTAAATTTTTAACATTGTCTAGTAAGAATAAAATTTCAAATTTCACTACCAACGTGTCAATATCATATTGATATGTAATTCTATTCTTTTTAAAAATTCATATTCTGGCTTTTCAAATGATTTTTAACTCTTTCTATTTCCCTTTTAATATCTTTAAATTATAACAAAAATATCTTTGTCCGTTTTAAAATCTATCGCAATTACAGTCTTCTAGAATCTAGATTATACACTTTTGTTCCAAAAATATGTGACACGCAAAATGAAGCCGTGTTTTGAACGAATTATTCTTCGCTCAAATACAAGTTGACAGATCGGTGCAACCTCTTGATCCTATAAAAAGGAAAACACGCTGGACGTAAGAGTCTTAAAATAATTCTCGATGAACCGAGAACGAGGTCGGTGAATAATATTCGTTGGCGGCTGAGAGGAAAGTAATTATAAAAGTGTTATACAGTGCCCTCGTTGAATTATGCATTTCCAGAGAAACCCTGTTCCGCCCTTGTCAACCTGTCACTTCACGTCAACGTTCTTTCGAGATTAAGTTCATTTTCGGTAGAAACACTCGTCGTTTCTGGACCAGACGCCACCAACGACGCGTTTTATCATATTCTGGACACTCTGTGGTTGAACATATCTTTTTTCTCAACATCGCCTGGTTCATCTTAATTTAGCCACGCCGATTTTCGCCTTAAATGAGTTTTCTGACGATTTTTCTTTTGATTCAGAAACTAACATAAATTGAAATACATAAATTGTATAAATTAACTGAAAATTTAAGTCATAAAAAATATCAAAGACTATTTATAGATGATGTCTGACAATAGCTGAAGATTAGGGCTTTAATTAAAATTTAATAAAATCTTAATCGATTGTTAAATCGTATATTTAATTAAAGATTAATTAAAGTTCGAGGTTGCGTATATTATAATAAAATGAAATTTCTCATTTTTATAATTTAAAGCGTCTTTCTTTTGTACGGTGTATATTATATGTTATGCATCATTTACGTTCTTATTACACGTAATGCTGTATATTTGATGGAAAATTTTATTTGCTTATCGGTTTGCTCTTATATCTTCATTTGCATAAAATATGCGCTTGGGAAATTTACTTTTCTATTTTAATGCTAATTTTATATTCCTTTACGTTCTTAAATTAAATATTGAAACTTTTATTTTGCTCATACCGTGCACTCAGTACTCTTATTTCTCCCAGAATGCCTAACGAGTACCTTGCAAATATTTACATATTTATGGGAAATTTAAAGATACTACGATGTGGAGAATGAAACGTATCATACAGAATTATATAAGATATCCACAGTGAACGTAAAGATAAAATAAAATATCTAAAAATGTATAATTCAATAAACATTACTCAACATGTATTAAGTATTAAACATAATATATACTGAATTTATTTATGAATTAGTATAAACGTCGTTTACGAGCCATAAAAAAATCTCCTTTGGAACACCGTGTTTTGACAACAACCCTGAATTATGTCGATTTTCTTTTCAAATAAAATTATACGGGTTATAAAAGTGTTTTAAAAGCAATGCAGACAGTATTCTTCTATGACTACAGATTTGATAGCTGGCGAGGGTGAATGGCACTGATGTAGCACATAAAGATTAAAGACACCTTTCATAATCGATAAAACTGGTTTTTGTGTAGATGGTATGCGTTCACGTTCAATCTTTCACGCCTCCCGATGTTTTATCAGGTGGTCGTTGACCTACCCGGCAATCATTTTTACCACAGCAGCACACAATAGATAAATATTTCGTGTAGGCACGTAAGAACGACGACCCTTTGGTTTTTCATTCAGGTTTCAATCAACCTACTGAAATTGAATTTTTTGTTTACCGAGCTCTTTCATCTGGACGAATTAAACAACCGAAACGGGAGAAAAAAACTATGCTCTCTTGATTTTATCGATGAAACTTCAACCTTTTTTATCGATGTATTTAATATTGGGTTCGATAGAGAAGAACTGCGATGGATCTACAGTGAATTTCTTATCAAATGTATTACATACACAGTTACAACAAATATGAAAGTTGGGTACAGCAGATTTTTGGTCGCATGATTTTTGGAACACCATGAGTTTCTGTTAAGTAAACATTTAATTCTCATACGAAAATTGGTATACAGATTCTAACACATAAAATGAGAGTATTTTGGTTGATACATTTAATAGTGAGGTGGTTCATTATACGTGTTAGCTTATTAAAGAAACGAGTGATAAAATTGTAATAGTCAGTGTATATTAAAATCGCTGTAAGTACAAGTACAGAGATAGTGTATGCCGGTTGTAATCGTCTCGTTATTCAACTGTATGACTCGCTATATGATTCGCTATGATCACTGTCCTAGAGAGGACGTTCGTCTATTTATAACTACAGTTGTTATTATACAAAGTTCGAATGTAACTCCGGTTGGCGATTATAAATACCAGCGATAATATTTTGTTCGGAGTTGGTTTACCTTTGAGCCTAGTAAACCAATACAACGTTGACACTCCAAGGCACAACAATATGAGTCTGTTCGAACCTTCCGTTGACTTATGTGACTCTGCAATAGTATTAATATAACAATATCATGCTAAGTTCAAGCAATAAGAAATTGTAGGAATGTTTGAAATATAAGAAACAAAAATGATACTTTAGAGTATTATCTTGTATATTAGTTCTTGCTGAAGAATAAATATTGGGAACATTGAACACATTTTATAATATATAATAATATGTATATTATAATATATAAATATTAGAAGAACTAAAGACATCAGCACTAGGTATATCCTATCTATTACAAATATTCCAAACTTTTAAAATATTGGATACCAGACATATACAGATATTAGAAGTATAAAGGATACCAACGTTATTAGGAATACTGGAAATGCTAGCAATGCTTAAGCGTACCAGGCTAACAGCATTTCTATGAAAAACCGACTTCAGGAAAATCGCATGGAATGCACGAAGCAATTAATTAAGCAATTATCTACTATCAATTAGATCTAGTACCTAAAATTAAATCATTGAATACATTTTTCTACGAATTTATTTCAATTGAAAAGTATAGATAATAACCAAAAATGCACCATTTAAAAATTTGATAATAAAAGAAATAATAGATAATCGTTATTTTGAATAATGTTATTCTTCAAAAAAGCGTAACACGAATTGTTCGAGCCAATAATTATTTTATATTGTATAGACGAAGGAAATATTTTCTACGGAAACACGAACGTGTTTTACAAAAATAGAATACGGATGTTTACTGGTTTCACGAGTAAGATACGGGGCGTGTAATTTGTTTTTCTCTGATTGGAATTCCAATGATTTTCCGGTTTAAATTATAGATAGGAATTTATCGACTGATTTCGATAAATACTTGTAGGTGAGAATTATGATCTTCCGTCGACATATACCGTGTGAACGAGCTGTACTCTTGAACACGGAAATACCTTTGTTTTTCGCGGTCGGAAATTCCGATTTTTACTTCAGGTCCGGTTATTTAAATAATTGCTATAAATAGCCATATGAATGTTTGCAATGTGCTAACGACACTTAACAATAATTTCAAGCAAAGTTAACGATGATCTACGAGAAATTTCTTTACATAGTCTTCTTCGTACGAAATAAAACTATTTTTCTTTCGAATGAGCACATGCAAATATTTATTTAAGCAAAATTAAAATTTGGATACATTCAACATATATATACATTTCCTATAAGTAATGGGACAATATGAAGGGAAAACCGAACTCTTTTATTTCGGAAGTAGTACAAGTCAACCATTCGTGCAGCATGTTATTCGAAAAACATTGCAAAAATATTCACACGATCGGCTAATATTATTTTAAGTTATATCAAACGATACGAGTTACATTTTGACCGACGTTTTAGCTCTGAATGGTGGAATAAAGGATAATGAAATCGTGTTTCATGTCAATATGTCACTATCAGATCACGATCACTTTCGACGATCAAAAGAACGCCCACTAACTATCGAAACGCGCTTTCCCTTTTTCGAATTACTTCCTCCAAACGAAAGCTCTCATTGTGAACAGCGATTACACAGTCTGAGCACTTAATCATAGATCATTACAGTCTCTACCGCGTATTCTTTTCGTTATTTTGCCCGTGAGACAACGCTGACTCATGTGTCTCGGCATCGGTAACATTTTCCGGCTCATCTGTTGCGCGAGTTAATACACTTCACAATAAACTTCCGTCAAATATCAAAGCTATATTTTGTTTAATTTGGAGATAGAATCGCGGTTAATAATATAGTTCAATATAAAAGCATCGCGAATAAATGTACTTTGTGGTTTTGAACGAAATATTGTATTTGCAGGTAATTATATGTGCAATGTGCATTGTACTTAATTTGGCATATTGTGACACGTAATGATATATTCAAGTGAATCATTTCGGATAATTTATGTTGTCTGAATAGCTTTGTAAAATTATGCAAGAACATATATACATTAATTCATAAAAGTTTACCACTCAGTTTTTTAGATATATGAAGATTACTTATTGTTAATTTAATTTTGATCGTCGAAATTTGCATCAAAAGTCGACGTGATCGTAGGATTTTATTTTCTAATAAAATTAACTTACGGAATAAGTGAGCTACACTATCGCTATGCAGCGGCTCGATTGATCCGAAGCCTTTCGATTATCTCATCGAGTAATTTTTGTAATTAACAAACCGTGTTTTTTGTTACCTTCGCAAGAAAGTAAAAATCTCGAACGTAGGATATAAATTATGCTCGAAACCAACCGATAGTTATAATATCAACGAATCGAGTATTTTCTCGCACGGCTTTGCAGATTTCCAAGAACCATGTTATTGCCAAATAAAAATTCCTCCGTGCAGAATCGTTCTTGGTAGCCATGAATTACCCGCGGCACCCTAAGTTACGTACACGTGAAACCCACAAAAATCGTGAAGGCGACGGAACCGAGCGAAGGAATGTGGTAAACGGTGATTTACGGGTCGACTTGCTGGCCGGCGAATTGAAAAATTAATTAACCACAATGCAGCAGCGTCGATTACTGCGGTCACCGGCTTTTTTTTCACGGTTGTACTTTTCCTTTCGTTGATCTCTTGCCGGACACGTGTCTCTGTATCTCAAGCGTTTCTTTGGCTCGCTGGTTCTCCCGCGCGGGAAATGGCGACGTGCGCCAACGACTGTCATTAACTTACGGCCACGGTGTCGGTGTGACATTTCAGAAATGTCTCCTGCCGCGAAGTGGGTTACCGTAGCAGGTCCAACTGGCATAACGCGTGCACACGGTGTCTCACCAGGACCGTCGATAAATCGTATAAGTGGACTTTCCATCGGCTCGTTTGATCGAAGCCTTTCGATCCAGAGGCAAAGATAAAGATTTTCGATTGTTGCGTGTAATTCGATAATCGTCGATTGTATTAACCTTTTTTGCAGGAATTAAATATTTTTAGTAAAAAATTCTATGTTCGATGTAACTAGCTCTAGGGCTATTTTTAAACGACGCATTTCGTAAAAGATGATATTTTCTATTCATGTGTATGTTTAAGAAATTCCTTGTCCTATCTGCAGGATATTATGCGTTTTATTAGCAGTTTATTTTCAAGCATGTTCGTTCTTCAACTTATTAATTTAATAGAACTGAAACATTTAAACTTGTTAATTCTTATATTGCCAAGACTTTAATTTTTCAAACTCTCGCCGAATTTCCTTACTTGCATATTTTCAGACTTTTAAATTTGCAAATATTGAAATAAATCGAAGGTTTATTAGAGACTTCGAAACTTGACTTCACTGTTCGCAATAATCTCTTCCAGTATCAGATATTGAAAAAAATAAATTTTTTAAAATAAATTTGAAGAAGTTTCATTCTGAATATTTCTGAATATATCCGTGATATACTCTTGTGAATATATGTATCTTCAATTTCATGGTGTTTCATTAGAAAAGTATTTTTATTTATCATAAATTTGATTCGAAGTACGATATTTATCACTAAATTTGTTCCTTTGTATGAAAATTAAGTATCTTAGTAAGGAACTTAAACAGGTAGACAAATTAGGTAAATTAAGTAAATTTAAATGGATAGATTTACGGAAATGTGAAATATGAATACATAACACGAAACTGTAAACATAGAAAAATATAAAAATGTTTCATTTGAAGATCTCCATTATTTAAATCATCGACGAATGAATTCTTCTTTCGTCAATGAATCGCTTATTAAAAGAGACACCTTATAGAGTCGTTTAGTTGCAACTCGAATCGTCTACCGTACATAGCAACCAGCATCGTTAACGTTCAATCTTACTCAAGTAACTGCTGCAAAAAGTTGCATACATCAATCGCTTAATTTCGATCCTTACTCGTGCTTGCTCAATTCAAGACTATCGAAAGTGAGATTTTAATTCGATTCGTAAATCTCGAATATTTAGTTAACTCTTTATAGGATTTGAAACATGATTTGGAAGCTTGGAAGTACGTGTATACTTTTGAAAATTTTATTCTTTACGTTACACACGTCTGCATTTCTTAAAATTTTTGTAAAATTTTCGTGGTATTATATCGCTGCTAAGAAATTTACTTGTAGCAATTATTATTATCTCTTGACCATAATCTCTTTTCTCAGAGACAGAAACGATTTTCCTTTCATACATTCCCATTTAAAATTCTAAGGACGCCTCCTATTTTCAATAAAACGTTGTTATTCGGCGTAGACTACAAATTTTAAACTGTATACATTTTTTCGAATAAAATTGTTCATCTATCAGTAGTGTATACTTTCTTTATCCTATACAGCATCAAATTAAAAATTTATGATCTTTATTAATTTTGCAACAAATATAATAGATGTTCCCTAACAAGATTTGCCCTAAGAGCGGATATGTACATTTATACACTTTATACAATTTCATTTTTCCCAGACATTAAAGCATTGAAAATATTATAATATTGGAAATGATTATTAAAACCATAGTATTTGAAAATCATTCAACAAATACAATAAATATTAAAAATTTAAAGCTGTATGCTACGTAAATTCTAAACGACTTGAAGAAACATAAAAACATATATTCTTCTACACAATTCAGTCAACTCCAGGTACGTGCAACACGAAATGCTCATTTACAGAATTTGCTAATCCCCTAACTGTCAGTATAAAATGTCCGTATAAAATGCCTCTAACTTAGATCTTATCAACCATTATTATATTACTGTCAAGAAGTCTGTTTATAGTAATTTGCCAGTCGTTAAATTAAAATGAGAAACTGCAATCAAGTATGATTCTTTCATCTGAGAAAGAGAAAGAATTCCGATTATTTATCTACACTTACCATACAATTTCGATTTTCATAGACGCCAACAGCATACAATATAATATGATATTCACTGCAACATTGAATTTCACGACTATTAAAACCACGGAACTTGAAAATCCTTCAACGAATACAACAAATACCATAAATTGAAATCCATTTACAACGTAAATCCTAAAGAGACTTCGCATAAAAACACGCATTCACACGTTCCTCTGCACAATTCACCCACCAACGATCAATTCCAGCTACACGCAACACCGAACACTCATTTACAGAAAATTTACCAATCCCCTTGTCGTCGGTACAAAATACCTCTAACTCAGATCCTATCAACGAACGATCCTCCTTTCGATCACGAAAAAATCCTGAAACATCGCGTGGGTGTCGCCCGATCTCGAATTCAGTCGATTCTCCTGGAGGAATCCCCCTCGCTGTATACTACTTTCTTGTCCTTTCTCATTACCGCGTGCTGGGTAGCAGATAAGTTTAATTATAATTTAGGTCGTAACCAAGAGGGATCCAGGGGTTGGCCTTGAATCGGGCAGCGGCTAAAACCTTCGTTTTATCGCGGCCCGTGCAAGGAGAGCGAGAGCTGGACGCGAATGGCGATCGGAGAACGAGCAAAGGCGGACAGCCGATAAGGCAAGTTGGCCAGGACGAAAACAGGACGTGGCAGGACAAGGAGGTCTGTGAAAGGTGTGCGCAAGAAAGACCGTGTGTCTGTATGCTTGGCCATTCGCGGTTGACCACTGGTCCAGTGGGTCCACTTTACGCTCGTGGAATTGCGAAATCGAACCATGGGGCTACACCGTGACTGCGTCTCACATGGTGTGATTATTATTTCGACGTCGGATTCGTGCATCCGCCACGCGATTACGTTTAACTTCTGACAGGTTTCGAGAAACGGTGCGGGATGCGTGCTCGAACGTCGATGCATGCAGACGCATTTCTGTTGTGCGAATGATGATGATGAGCTGCGAAAGCATGGGAAGAAAGTTGACAAGGTTTCTTCTTTTTGACGCGATCGAGTCTGATATGTTACGATATGAAATTAATCCTTTCTTTTGTTTTTGGGTATCTTACCATCGCGTCGTGTGGGAGGAAGATTGTATGAATTTTTAGCTTAACGTGATATTTACTGCATTTTTTATGCAAACATTTACAATCATGCACAAGAATAAGTGGACAAAATAGTGGAAATAGGTATGAACGAAATTTCGTTAAATGCGATTTGTTTACACAAAAATGTAAATGCCAATTTCAATTGTTTAATAAACAATCTATGTACTAACACTTTGTACTACTTAAAAACATTAGTATCAGATTAAATTTTATTGATACCTACTTCCGCTACTTGTACACTGATCCTTGTCCTCGACTGTAGTTGATAAAAAGATTAATACATAGTATAAATAGTTATTTTAGACACATAATAAATGTTAAAAATAGTCCTACCAAAAATTGAGCTTTTTTAAGGTAATGGATAATTGACTATTTAAATATTTGTATCATCTTTGCGAAATATGTATATGTATTTTTGCAGTAAATATCTTGTATCTTATATGTATATTTTTAAAGTTTAAAATTTTATTAATACAATCACGATAGCCTAATATCGTATCAATGGTAATTAAATTCTACACTGTTTCATATAACATGTAATATATTTATAACTTTATATTCACTGTTGACACCATAACGATATAAACCGATAATTAAGTACAACTAACTCGATCAATCAATACACTTTCTCCATAACTTGCCTATAAACCAAAAATTCATGTTGATAAATGTACTCGTAACATACTGCCTTAACAGTTTAATGACTTGTGGCGAGAACATACGTTTTAAGTGTCACGTAATATTCGTCACTGTTATGACGGTAGATTGAAATCTCTCCGTTGAAAATTATGCCAGCTTGAAACAAGTTCCAAGACATGGAGACTAAAGAGGGTTCGTATGTAAATTTAATTGTATTAGGTAATCTCGTTGATGTTCGCGATCTGCGTGTTAAACATGCGCAATTTGTTCTTGTTCGTTACAAGGCAGGAGACGAGGAATAAATATGGGAAGAAAGAAACAAAAAATTAATGGGGCCATTTGTCATTGTATACGAAGTCATTATCCGGATATTAAATTTCCAATAAACGTAAATTCAACGGAAACTATCTCGAGAATAGTTCATGATATCCATTTGAATAAGTCAACCCGATTTAACGCTTTCAATCTTGGAACCGACGCGTTTGATTGTTACAAAACGAGAAATTATTTGGTTGAATGAAATACTTTTGTGTTTTTATGATATTTGATATGGCTGTTTTGTATTTGAAGAATGAACGTAATATTATAACCAGCAATTCAGTCTCCTTTAGTTTCTATTGTAATACAATCTTCCAACGTTTTACAAGCTCCTCAATTTCTTTTTCATAAAAATTTTGTTGCTTCAATGCGGAACAATTTTCATCAATTGCTCATTTCCACATAAATCTTGAATTTTTTTATACGGATGATTCTTACGATGATGTAGATAGATTATAATCGGGTGTTACTAAATTAGATAAACATACAGAAAATACGTAAAGAACATAAAAAAAAGAATTTCCATAATTTGGCAGTTTAATTTCTTCTTTTTCTGATACCATAAAATATGCAAACGTTTCCTCTTAAAGACTTCCTTTTTGGTTAATTAAAAATAAACTTGCAATTATGACATCCTATAGAAAAACTTTCTATTCAATTTAGTAGTTCTATCTAGATGCATAATCTGATCGCTTTAATGAGTTAATTGTGCAATTTTATTTTGCTTTGAAGGACGAAAGAGAAAATTAATTTATTCCAGTTATTACATAAATTATACTGTACATTGTCGTTCGAATTATATTACGTATATAACGAATTAATAAAAAATTTTGCAAGAATAAACGAGAATCAAGATCGAAACTCTAATTTAATTCCATTAATGTCATTCTTGATTCGCGATTACGTAAGAAGTAATTACAAAATATCAAGCTTTTAATTACTCGATATCGTTACGTTACCATTACAAATTGGGTCTGGTGCGTGAAAGAGATTATGTAAAAAGTTCAACAGAAAACAAATATTCAGCCCGCTTTTGATTCATTTTTGCACGAGATTCTGCTTATACAAAAGTCTCGTTCGTATTCTGCAGCGAAATATAAAATATAAATGCATTCAATATTTGCTTTTCAATTTATACCTGCTTTATCTTTCGGTTTATTTATATTTAATTTCCGTGTTATACACGAAGATGGAATTGTCCTTAACAACTCATAATAATTACTATTTTTAAATTAAGATTACTATTAAAAAAAGAATTAGAATCTTCAATCGAAGTTAATGCAAATTATCCCATTATGATAATGTTATATATAACTACTAATATTTTCTAATGTCAAAACCATTGGTTCGTGTTCGACTTTCATGACTTGCAACAATTTTCAACTACACGAGGAAAGTTGTTTCCTCAATACGGTGAAAAATGATATTGTCAGCCAAATTTGTTTCCGACATCTATCGTCCACTTTAATACTTGAATAATTTTTGGAATATAATATGCAAATAAGTTGGAGTAATGAGTGTTACGATTGCAAAGGAACATGTTGCAGTGGCAACATATTTCAGTTGTCATGCAATGCATATATTATCCTGTAATTAACGGAGCAATGTAAGATTAAATTCGTTAAGGTGTTGCGATAATTAATCGCAGCGGAAATTAAATCGTTGCAATTTTCATCATACGAGACATTTAAGTGTCTTATAATATCTCGAGTAGAAAATTAGAGGTATGCATAAGATAGTTATATTAGCTTGTCAAGTCGTTCCTCCTTTTTCTTCCCTTTCCATTTTCAAGCGTAAATTTTGATTAGTAAAATAGAGCTACACGTATACTATGCTTGTATGTATTATGTGCACAAAATGTTTCCTATGTAGAAATTTGTTAGTTAAATCATAGTTCAGGATAAAATGAATTCAGAAATTAATTAATTTATATATGTAATATTTAATTGTGAAGAGAACCTAAGTAATATATTTAGAAATACATTGTGACGTTCCACAGTTGTTTATAGAATAGTTTTATCAGGATAAAAAAAAGTTCAAAATTCAATGGCTTCAAATTTTGAGAAATTTATCAAACTGTTATTAAATTCATAAATAATTAATTATCAGTCATAATAGTACAAGTTTTCCTATATATAATTTATCATCTAAGTGAAGCAGGCCTTCAAAACAAAATTTTTAAAGGGTTCAAATTTAAACGCTTCAAATGTTAATATTACAAATGAAATATTACAATTTTTTAAACATACATAATCATTAATCTTCAAACTACGTAAGTTCATTTAATTAATTTTTGGATTCGTTGATTCTTACGTCACATAAGCAATCTGAATTATTGAAAATTAATAATACTTACAGGTAATTTATGGTATAAACGATAGATTTTGATATTTGATTACTATATTAAGCACTCGAACTAGTGAAACTATGTCTGCCACCAACGAGTCTAACTGATAAAAGAAGATAACGATGAAGTGAAATAGTGGCATTTACATTGAAGTTATAGATTACAAATCAAGCTAATTTGCAACATAACAGACTTTGAGAAAAGGAACACGATACTAAAATAATTTCAATTAATGAATACGCTTTCTGTTCTTCTCGCCAATACTCTTTTAGACATAACAGTCAACCACTTCATGAATATTCTCTTTTCCTCCTTTTCCCTTCATATCATCCCTCAGCTTCTCGTATCTCAAGGTGAAACCAGGATGCCATTGTCCGATCGATTATGTAAATCTCGACGTAACATGCTACGACGAACAGGGGAAAGATAAAATTTGTTCGTCTCCGACCTGTTCTGGACTGTCTCGATAACATGACACGTCAAGAAGACGTTTAAGGTATACATGCGTACGTATCATAATCGTCGCGAAGGGAACTGTGTCGATGTGTATCGCGAATGAAAGTCAGTTGAGTTAGATAAAAGTTAAGATGAACATTGTAGAGATTACAACTACGATCGGCAAATTCGCCTAATGCTGTGATAAAATAAATCACAATTATATTTATTGCACATATATAATAATTATTATTTTTGTATTAATTATATGAGAAAATAAATAATGATAAATTAGAATATGATGAAAGTACAATTCACTCGATTATGATCTCTTATTTTCTTTCTATTTCTTATTACCAAACCTCCAGGGTTCTATAAAGTTTGTTTAAAGAGTTCTGGTCTCAATAGGAATTTTTCTAACGAAAAATTTAACTATGTGGAAGGGTTGTCTTCGTACCTTTTAGTGAAAATACGAAGTTTAAACTTTCTAGAAAGCTTCAAATATTAAATTTCAATGTTGAAAACCTTGCGTTTAAAAGCTTCACATATAAAATCAAATGTTTATAAACAGCTTTACATGCAATATTTTTACTGAAAGTCTTCTATCGTTTACTATACAATACTAATTCAGATATTCAATGAAGAAGTGGTACAATTGGATCTTCTCCTGAAAGCGAGATAAATAGAGAACAATGCATAACATTCCATATTTATATTTGGAGTATTTTCTTACAAATTTCCAAATCTTTGTAAATTGTACAGTGATACGCAGATATTTACACATTTATGACAAGTGTAATGTGTAAAAACATATGTATAAAGATGTATATACATAAATGCAAAAGTACATGAGATATAGTATTACATTTAGAAAAATAAAACATATATTCTTTTTATGTGTCTCTGAAAATATGAATTTGCATAAACATTCGCAGTGCAATAATGGTCGTAGTAAATATGTCAATGTTTGAGTAATAGAGATTTCTCTGTTCCAGTTAAATTCACGTACAGTTTCTCAAACTAAAATTTTTCTCACTTGTACCACTTCTCACCCTACATCTCTCAGTTATTACAATAATTATTAGACAATAAATATCATTGGACAGCGGATTTTTATGAAAATTTATATTTTCGTAAACAGAACTAAAGAAATAAAATTTAAATGCATATTTGTTTTAACCATTAATAATCATAAAAATTACTTCACTTGGGATATTTTACATATTTTTGTATATTACACACATGTACGCAGTTTAATCATCACAGCGACACTTCTTGTAAAAATTACTGTGCATTTATTATTTCATAATTCTTATAAAAAGAATAAACATGTTAATTCCTACAAAATAATAAATGCACAGAATGCGTAATTAAAGAGAGATTAAAGAAGAAAGAGAAGCCGATTCTTCAGTCTATAATCTGACAATCTTTTACGATGTTGTTCGCCGTCAACGGAGCTTGATATGCATCCGACAGGATCGTTAATGTGTCTACTCGCTGTCAAGCGTGGAGGATCGACGAAAATCGTGGCGGTTCAAGAGTTTCAGACCGCTTTCGAACCGTGTGCTCGGGCTCTCGTTTGCGTAATTCGATCAAGGAAAGCCGGACTGGACCGATAATGAAAGCTCCCCGCGAGGGAACGCGAACTCAATTTCGTATGCACGCTGACAGTGTAATTACCGAGCATTACAACCAGTGAAATGACAATCGATGTGATCGAGCCAGTGGATATAACGAGTTATTACTATGAATTCTTTGAATGTGATTTCTAAGAGAGGTTCAGTTTTCTGGGAAAATTGAGACGAATGAAAATTTTCGCAATTGAATGATGCGGTTAATGAATGTGACTTGCGTTTGATTCGAAGAAATGTGAGAAAAGAATGTGTGCATATATGTATACTGGCTTAGGAAAGTATTTGTACACTCGTAGATATGTTTTATTACATACGTTATATGAAAGATTTTGAAATTTCATCGACACTGTTGCGGGACTCGACTACTGATATTATTGCCTCGATAAGGATTAAAACAATATAGTATAGTACTTAATATAGTAACTCTAGAAAATAATTATAGAAAATATTAGAAAAATAAAGAAAAATTACTATAGAAAAATTACTATTCTTTCATGGAATACTACATTTAAATGGACATTCAAAACGAAGAGCGAAAAATGCGTATAAATAACTACGAGTTCATAATATTAAGCGACTGAACTGACAGCAAGTACCGATCAAACGAACATTCTATAAAAATATACTTCAATACGTTTAAAAGACTTTTTATTCGCTTCTATAATATTAACAAGCTGTATTGACAGAAATTTTCCATCATGAAAATCCCATCTGCAATTTATCTATTATTATATTCAATTAAATCACCGATAACTCATCGAAAGCTGAATGAAGAGAAATTTCAAAGCAGAGCAAAGATTATATTTACGATACATCGGCGATTCTCGGAGATAAAAATTCTTCAATTACAGGATGAAATAAGTTACTGGCACAAAACGCTTAAAAGCATTCCAACGTCCAAAATCTTAATCCGAACGAAAGTAAAATATATGCACAGACTTTCGCAAAGAAAAAAGAAATTGATTCCTCGAGTCCATTTTATTCGCATAACTTTTTCAAGTTTAAACCTCGTATCGGTCCATTAAACGCAATGACCACGTAAAATGAAGCTTGTGATCGATATATCTTTTCTGTCGGTTACTCTACTTTGTACACACGATTTAGGCAAACGATAAGAGGATTATCTGAGGGTATCACGTTGTCATTCAGCAGAATTAACGATGACGTTCCACGTAAGTACCTTTCTCTGTGTATATCACCTTGTACACGCGTGCAGTGCACACTATGCGACGTGAAGTGCACGTGAATTTATACGTGCACCAGCACCTGTCTGCCGTTATCTCCTGCTCCTTTTACGCGTTACGAAAGGAAAATGATATTTTGTTTGTTGATATACATACATTGTTACGTGTGCATTTATACTCGCGCCGTGCTTCTGAAACACTCGTTTGTAGATTTATTTACCTGAAAGGCGATAAGAAAACCGTGTTTATTCTTAGTTTCCAATTTTTATTAGTTTGATCCTCCAATTTTCAAAAACTTCCTTTCCCATATTTTAACTTCTAAAATTGTTAAGTTTTAATTTAATTAAGAAGAGATTTTATTTCTATATTTCTCAATTCTTTTTTTTTTTTTTATTTTATCATCTTGTACTTTTCACACGAAACGATATTACTCGTGAAATGACCTGAAAATACAATGGAAATACAAAGAATAACAGCAGAAATAATTGTTCTTGCCAATGATTTCAAAAACAACGTGCATCGATTATTCCCTATCGAAGACCACGTCCAGGCGGATTTCTGAAGTTGCGCGCGATAAATTACGGGACGCGCGTATAGACGAGTCAAATACGTGATCGAGCATGCAGCCATGAACAGGCGCGTGTGGATCGATGCACGTGTATGGTTTCGGGCGATTAAATGGAAAGTAGCGAGGCAATCAGCAGGTAATGATCTTCGTTGGGTATCGTGGTTGCTGGCCTCTTCTTCTCGATTGGCCGCGACCGTCTATGAAACCTAGGAATGACTGGCAGGCCGAGGCGACCGCACTTTCCGACTTTCCATTTTCCCGGCGAGTTCACCTTTTCCGGGCAAAATCTTTCTTTCCTGCAACCTCGGCCGATCCAACGACGTCCAGGTATTAACGAGGGAAAATTTATCACGTGCCTTTACGTGACCGTGCTCCCGCCAAATAAGTACTTCCTCCTTCTGCCTCTGGAAGTCGCTCATTCTGAGAATCTCTCGAGAGACGATTGCCCTTGGAACGGTTTGTTCTTTGATGAGTTCCGTGAAAGGTCGATGAATTCGATTTTTGGGGTACATATGTGAATGAAAGTTTCACGTACATACTGTTGATTATGAACGTTTTTGCATTGTATAATATGTAAATATATACGTATGGAATATTTAGATTAGAGTATTTGTTGCAATATTTAATAGTCGAAACAAATCTTTGCTGAGGTTCCACTTGTTTAATTGCATTCGTAGATGTATGAAAATTTATTCGTAAAACATCAACAAATTATGAAATTGCATAAACACGCGCAGTCTAATCGTCAGATACGGAGAACGACTGGATAGAAAATCCATTATAAAGGAGAACTGCAAAAATCATAAATTAATAGAAGAATTTATTGTTGCAAATCACCTAGAATGTTTGAAATTATATAATAATCTACGTATCTTCGCAGAATCAGTTTACTCAAAAAAAAAAAGAGGTTTCATATAAAAATATTGTTATTCTACTGTTTTTACTTACTCCTTTTTAGGAAAATCTGTGATCAGTTATTTTAATAACACTTGTATTTTGGTTAGATAACGAGCTTCCTCTCTTGAAAGATGTTCACGGTGTTTATTATACCGGCATATTTGTGGTTCACTGGGTTTATTGTACATCGTGTTTTGAATAATACGATGCGCTTTGTACCAAAGTTTCATGAACATTTCGGTTCACTTTTCCAGGACAAGCCCGAAGCTTTTCAACTGAAACTTCTGCTAACGCGTGAAACGTCAGATCTGCTCTGAAAAAACGAGCTGGAATGTTTACGAAACATGGGAATAATGCGCGAAATACTATTAAAAACGCGATCGAAATTCCGAGAACTATAAATACATTGTCGATCACGGATATTACAACACCTACGTGTATTGAAAAATTCTAACAAATTTTACCCTATTTGGTACTTAACATCCTAAGACACGTATGAGACGAATGAAATAACAGAATTGTAAGAAAATACTTAGAAAATAAAAGCGGCGAAAAGAATGCAATTTGCATTAACACTAGAACTTCCGATAGTTAACACGGAGCTATTTCTATCAAAATCAGTGAAATGACTGGTCTTTAAAAAATACGTAATAATAGAACATTTTTACATTTATTGAGTTATTACTTTCTTACAGAAGGAATTCCATGCTATGTAGTATATTTTTGGTATTATTAATCCATCTGGGATCTCATCATCCCTAAACGAGGATTGACACATTTATTAAATTGTAAAACCAGTCATTTCGACTGGTGTGGTATTTCTAGTGTTAGCATTTAGCGATCTAGCGATTGATCCGGAATTTTCCTGATAACTAATATCATCATATCGAACGATACGCGGTAAAAATTTAAAAAACGCGTGGGAAATTGTACAAAACGGGCTGACTGGTTAATTGGAATTCGATAAACAGATTGCAGCACCCTTTTATACTTTGACAAGTACCAGTCATTTTAACTGGTATTGGTATAAATAGCCTTGATACAAAATTATTTTCAGTTTGAATATATAGAAAATAAAATAAAATTCATTATACTATCCTTTTAGTTATCGTTGCGAAAGTCATTACATCATTGCGGGGAATAATATAACACGAAGTAGGAATTTTAAAATAAAATTGTAAAACCAGTCAATTTCACTGGTATGGTAGTTCTAGTGTTAAATATCAGCTACTATCTCAATACTTATCCTCCGGCAATGTGTCTCATTTAAATATTAATTCTTACGATCATCCAAGATCGTAAGATTTGACTGATTTCCATCTACTATGAGCAAGCATAGATCATGGATAACACGATCTGGAAGCAAGTTTCGCGCGTAATCCGCGCGTGTCGCGTGAATCGGTTAACCAAAGAGTCAGAATAGCGAACGGGCGCGTCAAACGCGCGTGGAGAACGTCGTAGAGCAGCCATGCTCAAAACCGAGCGTCTACTCTCATTTTAAAAACAGAAGAGCAGAAAGAGAAAGGAACGATCGTGTCGCGAGCATAAATCGAAACAAATCGATAAATCGGAAGGATTAAAAGCAACAGGAGGTCTCTATAAACAGTGATCGATACGGTTGACGTTAAAGCGCGAGGTAACAGTGATCGAATCTTGGGAAACGAGGCAGGTAATCGTCGAGCGAATCGCGAGCAGTTCTAGAGGGAGGAAAAAGGAAGGAGAGCGAAAGGTGTGGGACGACGAAGCGGGGAAATGAAACCGATAAGGCGATTCGAGGCTAACCTTCGCGGCGGAGAAAGAGAAAAGTGAATTGGGGCAAAGGTCTCTGACATCGTGGCTGGCCGTGGGAGAGGAACAAGCCACGGAGAAGTGGTACGACCGGCTTCTAGAGGAGAGAGAGGTAACTGTTAAGATCGAAAGTGCTTTTACACGAAGACACCTGTTGGACGATCCTCGCGCCAAACGACCGTCGCTCCATCTCCCCGTTCGTGATTTCAGAACAGATGCTCTTCCATTTTTTATCTACCTCTGTTTGATCATTTCTTCGATCGGGAGAGATGGTTGACTTTTATTGGTACACGGAATTTTGCAAAGTGTTGCGAATCTCGCAAGATTCGATGACGTTTTTAGAGAAACTCTGGGAGAATGTGATTTCACCAGTAGTTTTGGATCTAGGAATGCAATAAAGTTTGCAATTTTGGAGATTGGAGTTTGAGCGTTTGACGAGGAATTTTCTTGGTAAATGTTTCAAATTTTAGGAAGCGTTTCGAGTTTCTCAATTGAAGATCGTGTTAGGTTTTGCATAAAATTTGTCTCCTTTTTAGAAAAATTTCTGTTTCGTAACAGTACATTTTACTTGTGATTGTTGTACTACAAATACGATGTATAAACGGATTTTTCGTTTATTTTAGTTATTTATTTTATTTATTTATGATAAATTGTATTATAAGTGTCTGTTGTATCGTGCAGGTGTGACATCGGAAATGTTAACTATGACGTGCACTGACGTATACATTTGTTTTACATCATAAATTTGCTAATTTAATGTGGGAAGTTTCACTTCATTCACTGTATTTCATTCACAGATTATCATCTTTTTCACGAAAGATTTTTTTACAAAATTATAATGAAGTAAAAAACGTTTGAAAATCAATCAGACACGTGAAATTATTTAATTGGTTGTACCTTACAAATAAGGAGATTGAATTGTAAAGTAACGATACGTGTATAAGATTTGAATACACGTTAGAAAGAGATTGTTGAATGTAATACATTTTATTATACTTAATCCTCTATAACGTTATGAAACATAGAAGTATTTTCGTTATAGGGAGCTAAAACGATACATTTATCATATACATAAATTCATTGTTTCAAAAAGGCCGTTACAATTTTTCGTCAGACTTGATGGAAGTTGAAATTCATCTATTTAAAGGAAATTTCTTTTATAAATTTTTGCAAGCTTGTAAAATATATTTTAAAGAATTGAATTTGTAGAAATTGCAGATTTGGTGTTACAATTATTTTTATGTTACTTATATATGATATATTATATATTATTATTATTATGTTACATCATAACATTTGGAACATATTTTTGTTCGAATACATCACTCAGAAATTCTCAAAAAATTAAGAACGTAGACAGAGGCGTCAGAAATTTTGGAATGGTTCCTTAAATCCAGACGTCCTCAATTTCTGAAACCGGTCTATAATCGCAACCTGTTTTAGCAATTTTTAACATGCGAGGAAAGAAATTTCTAGAAGGTATAATGATACACCTTTGAATAAAAGTATGCCAGTTCCTTTATCAACACCATGATAAATGGAATTATACTTTATAAAGACTTGCATTGCTTTAAAACTGAGCATTTGCATTACAATGTATATTTTTACTCGACGTTACGCTTACTTCCATTCACGAGCTAGAGAATATCGTACGTATCAAATTAAAATATACGTAATTTTCTCAAACGAATCGTTTCGAACACTTATACTTTTAAGCTTAAAACTTTTGATTATGAAAGAGAATCGCAGGAATAATAAACTAAATTGAAAGATTGTTTAACTCTTGACAACATACATCGATACATTTAAATAAGATAATATTGTATGATTTTGTATTTTTTAATTGGTTGCTTACAGTGAGATTTTATGAATTTATTGAATCATCATAATGAATTATTCTGTTGAAATCATAGGTGGAATTTTACAATTTTTTGAGAAAGAAGTTTGTTTTAAGAATTGTGTTAAAAATTGTGACATTTTTAAATTAAAACCTCTTCAATTATCTTTTATAAAAAAGAGATTAATATTACAATATGATCGAACAGTGAAAAACTTGTTACGGTATAAAATAAGGTTCTGGTAATTTTCCATAAATTATGTCATATATATTCCATAAATATACATTAATAATTAAAAATCCATGACAATTTTTGTATTGCATGGATATCAAACTTTTCCAAATCAAACCAAAATCAAACAATATTAATAATAATAACAGACATAGATTGTGATAATAGCAATGGTGATAAAAATGACAAAAAGAGTAATGTCTATTGATAGAGGATCTTCTTTTTCAAAATTTGAGTCATTAATTTGATATATCCATACATGCAACTCAATAGTATTTCAAATTTAGCCTTTTTTTAAAGCAACTACTTAAGCCAATCATATTCACCGTGTACATTTTAATCATTGCCATTTAAAACACGTTGTTATCTCATCAAATGCGTCATTAATACATAGAATCGAAGATGTTAGATATCTCGTTTGGACATAATAGTTCGAAGATATTATTTTACGCGCATTATCGCATACACAGACATTCCTTTGACGTATGTTCGCTGACTAATATCAATTTAGATACATAACGTTGACAGTTCATGTCATATTGATAAATTTTTCTATAGCAAATAATTAATTACACTAGTTTCCTTCTACTTATCTTTGATACGTATGAAATTAATTTTGTAATGATTTAATAATGAGTATACGTGTTTATATTAGTAATACACTAATGGTGGTTTTTAGAAGCAAAGAATATTTTTATTTAGAATTTTCGTATTATAAATTTTCTTATTAATTTTATGTTTGAAGCTTTACTCTTTAGCCCAGGAAGATTTTAAGCTTTAAATTGTAAAACATTTTAAAAATACTGGACGATGTGGCTCTTGCATTAGATCACAAACGATGAGCTTTACTTTAGTATATATTATAAAATTGTATTGAAGGTTGTGTAATAATCTTTAGAAAACAGAAAATACAAAAAGCAAGTATACGTAGGATGTAGGCAAAATATTAAAGAGAATTATTTTTCTTATTCCAAGCAGCGATCGTTAGATTGCTTATTCGATATATCATTAATTTTGCTAGAAACAGAAATATTCAAGAAGCACCGGAGGAAATGTCAGACAAATTGAAAACACATCTATAAGATATGACTACAAATCGAAATTCTGTTTCTGAAAAATTCGATCAAATCAATTGATAGCGTGATATTAACTACGAATATCGAATTCACTTAGACAAGGAATCTGAAATTAAGTTATTCAGCCATAATCGAGATGTTTCTTCATGACTTTAACGTATGGAGACGACGAATTGTTGAATTTCAATCGAACAGGTTTCTTTAGCGAACCGAGAGACGAACAGCTATGGGTGGCATACGGTGGTCCATTGAAAAATACCATAATCCTAATAAAATAGTAAGAATAGCCAGCGTGAATTATTGTCGATAGATATGCGAGACGCATTCGTCGAAGGCGAACAAGACGATGTCCTTGAGGCAAAGAAAATCCAAAGAACTTGAATACGAATTCCTTAACCTCGTGTCTACAGCAAAGTATTAACCCTTTTCACCCTACGTATGAGATAAAATCCATTTTATGAATATACAGGGTATCTGCAAAAATAGAAATCAAACTTATACTACGTATTAATGAGATGAATTAGATAAATTTAATGAGATGAATTTACATAAATTTATGGCCGAAAATGCTTCATTCGAGAGCTACAAGTGCTCAACCTGTAAAAATTCTTCCAATTGAAAAATTGTTCATTTTGACAGTTAATTACATTGAGATCAGTGTCAGGTACTAAGCTTGTCTCTTTCAAAGCTATGAATGTTTCATAAAGGAAAGCAATATTTTTTTACTACAATCTTATTTATCGATCACGAAAGTTAGGAAACAGTAATTGTTACACATAGATTTATCGCCAATACATCAATAATGTGGTGTTAAATTACTACAGCACAACAATGAATACATAGAATAACGTTTCAAGAAGCACAGGTAAATAAGTGTATAAATTCAAAATAACATAACATTAGAGAGGATTAAATTCGATTCTAAATGATACTTACGCTTGCATCGAGGATTATGTAAATTGATAGTTGGTCATATTGAGAAATGAATAACAGGGAAAATAAGAGAATCGGATTTTGTTCCAGTGACTGAAGAGCTCAAGTTAAGGGTTATTGCAACGATTACGTACGTTAGGCAACAAATTATGGCGAATTAATATTACAAGACTCGTAAAATGGAGCAAGCGAATTGCATTAGGGATATTAATGCTCTCCAGTTATAAATTATTTCGATTCTAACTAATAATACGTCAAAGAGGGAATTATGATGGATTTACGTTTCGAGAGAGTATGATGTATAATTTATGGGGCAAAGTAATAAAATTTAATTTTGAAATTTAAAGTTGCTAAAAAAGAAAGAAATTCTTTGTCCGTTACGTTCAACTTTTTTACATAAAGAACGAATTCACACTGTAAATTAGTACATTTTTAAATAGATTCATTATACAGATTCAAATTTTAATAGAGATTTGTAAATAAAATAAATAGATTCTTTTATATACATTGAACTTTTAGCGTACATCAAATACATACATACAAAAATACATACGTACATACAAAAATGCGTACATCAAATAGATTTTTAAACTTATTTATTTTTGTTTTAAATGAATGTTGAATGAGCAAGGAAATATCTTTTTTACCACATTTTTTTGATGTCATGTATAATAAATTAATTAAAATAAAGGTATTCTGATCCTGGCCTCTATGCTTCCTACAAAAATGTATTAGAATAAGTTAAAAGACAAGATCAACATACTACTTTACAAAACGCAAATAAGATTCGTATCAGAATTCAATTATTCGGCAGTCTAAAAATATACCAATAATAAGGTTGTGTAGAAATAAGGCAGTTTTATAATCCTTGAAACTGAATTAATGCGAGGAAGTTGATTAATATCAGGCGATACATATGTATGTACGTATTTCGTTGCAATTTTCCAGATACATGTAACGATATTATTTCATTGATTAATTAAAAAATACAGCATTGTGATGTAATTAGGGATGGTAGTTGGATGATATTTGTGTAAAAAATATGCAATAAATCAACTTTTTCTGTATATGTTACGTAAATTATTCGTGCGATCAAAAGTAACGTAATCGTTATTACGACGTATGTTTCATTGAAAACCAAAATAAAATTATGATTACGAAAAATACAAGTACGATGTTCCTTCAGATGATATTGATTAACGGCCTGATTTTATCATTATTCAAGAAATAATCATTTCTATAAAAATCAGTTATACACTGGAGTATTTCTATAATCGTCTAATTATGAGATTTGTCTGTCCCGAATATAATGTTCAATTACGTAATGAGAATGCACGATCTAATATGTAATATCATCGTTTTTAGACTAATTGTGTTGAGATAATTTTTTTGGTTAGTACCATTTTTAATCTTACTCACTTACAATTCCCTTAAAGTATGTTTTATAGCAATTGAAATAAACGAATAAATCTTAAAGATTATTAATTTCCTTCGTTTCACCTTTATGTTACTATAGTCAAAGTCATAAAATTAATTGGCTTCGTTCACAAGTATGTTAATCGAAGTAAATAACTAGAAACAAGTTGCCTGATTATCACACTTGTAATCTTAGAAATCTTATCTCGTCTATTGCTAATTATGTACATCCCCAGTGAATCGATATTACTAAATTTACAAATTAATAGTTTCTCGAACATGGCTATTTTTATAAGAAATTTAATCAAAAATGTATAACTTAAAATAAAATTTATAATGGTAATAAAATTTTCATAAATTTGCTCCCTATTATTAAAGTATTCAAGCAAACTTTTTTTATATTTCTTGATACAAACGTGTAGATTTAAATTATTTTTCGGCGCTTTTCATAACGAAAGCTATAGAAATAATATATATTCGTAGCTTTAAAAAATTTACGTAAGAATCACTGTAGGATACATTTGTAACAACCTGTAGCTTCGATACATTAGTATTGGTGAATCATGAAATCACAGCTAACGAGTAGCTCCGGCAGGTGTTCCCGGAAACATGTAAATAATGTTATTCAGAATGCAGTAAGAATGCACAGTTGCATAAGTGCTATTTCCCGATAGCGACGCTGAAAATATTCAATCCAGGCGATAATCGACCGAATTTACCTCAACGCCGGATTGTTACAGTCGCAATAGATTCACTACAGATATTTTCTTCATTTAAACAAGCACATCCATAATTTCACATGGATTTCAGAGCACTTTAAAAATAAATAAGCAAAATTGCAATACTATGCAATATTGCGCAGCTTGCATAATTTATTTCTTTTTCTTCTTAAGCATATGAAATCTCGATGGAGATTTATTCCGCCTTACCTTATTATCTTAGAAAAGAACAAATCACAAGTTTGTCCTTTAATTTATAAGATGCATATTCCCCTTTCGTAAAAGATTGCAAATTAAGTATAATATATATTAATTGTAAATTTAATAAAATAACTATATGAATGTATATAACATAATAATAAATCTGTTTAGACAGTTTGTTGCTCTACATTTAGTTCGAGAAAGAGGGAAAGGCAGGGGGAGATTAGGATGAAATGATTAGAAGTTTTTGTGTAATTCCTTTTGTAACGAAAATGTTCTTTTATAGGGTTAATTATATAATTAATTAAATATTTCGTGTTTCTGCCTCAGCAAGTGTAAACGTCTCCTAAAATACTCGCACATTTTTAAGAATTGCAAAAATGAAAAGTTCGATACCAGTCATATAGATTGATTTGGTAGCTGTATTGTCACTAAAGGTACTATCAATTTTTTTAAAAGCGCCTACACGATTACAGAAGAAAGAACGCTGAAACCTATTATTTCAACAGGTTTAATGGTTCTAGCGTTAATCCAATAGTTTGTAAATTGTGCTAAATTTCATGGCATTAGTGTTAAATTAATAGACAGTCGTTTTCCTTTGAGGTTTGGTCAAGCAAGTCAAACAAAATTTCGCAAAGATACCCTTACGTATTTGCACGAAATTATTGATTAACGATAAATTTGCAACGTTTCTTGGAATTCGTTTCACAAAATCCCTTGCAGCCAGTGTTTCAGGCGATTCACGTCGTTGTCGATGACCAGTGAAGCCACGGTGAACATTGTACAATAAATCCTAACGAAATCCTCGATGCGTGTATAGCAAATGCGATAAATAACAGTTTTAGAAAGCATTATGGACATGGACGTTCGCCTAAGTTCTCGATTTCCATTCACTGCCCCCGCTTAATATTCCCTGCGAGGAGAGCTCGGATTATCGTTCATCTTTTTCCTTTTTTTTCTTTCCATCCTCCACTCTCGGGTGGCCGATCTAAGGGGAGAGTTAAAAGACCGTACGATGTCCACTGAATATCCACGTTTATGCACGTTGGCGAATTTCCTTTCAGGAGGTACACGACACACGAAGATGTTTGCTTCCATGCACGTCTCTTCTTATACGTCGCCAAGATTCGTTGACCTTTGAAAGAACCGCCTTAAGTTTTTAACCAAAAGCATGTAAAATCAAATCGTTTATAGTTTGCGTTTGTTCGAAGATTTTGCTATGAATGCGGCTTTTGCAGAAAACTTCAAGTTTATGTATATATATTTATATTTCTTTCTCTGCATCATAATATTTAATAAATTTTAATTTAAATTTATTGAAATTTCCATATTTATAAAATTAATAATTTATCCGCCGTAGAATAATTTATTATTGTATATCATTGACTCAATTTTATTTATTATTATTATTATTATATATTTTTTCCTTTACGTTATTTAAAAAATTTAAATCTAGATTTATTTATTCAACTTTCAATATTTATTATATTGAGAATTTCTCCAGTTTAATACATTGAATAATGTATCTTGATGAAATTATATCATTCAAAATTTTATCAGTTTATTAATACATATTTTCGATCATTCTTATTTTCTCTTCTCTTTCCGCAACAAATGAAGTTGTAACAAAGAATTGGGAAGATTCTTTAACTGTTGAATAAATATAATCATTTCTTTTGAGAAAATGGATTAGAAGAAACTGTACGTAATTAATTTTTACAAGTGTCGGATATTTGGTAAAAGGATGATTAAAGCGGAAAGAAGTTTATTTTATATACATACTATGTTTGTTGGTTTGAATGACTTTAAAACTACATAATGTGGTAAAAAAATTACGTGGTAAAAATATCATGTGTTATTATTTAAATATTTTTGAGGATAATCTGCAGGGAGTAATTAAAATTATTTTTTTTTTTTTATGAAAGTGCTTTTGCAAGTTCTTCTGCAGTTATCGTAAATATTGTTTTGTACTCTTTTTTGAAATATTACGATAATGTTATTTCACGCAGCTTTATCGTTCTTATAAATTATTCTTTCTACCTTTTCTTTCCTTTGGTTTTAATGTTACTTCAACCTCGATGGTTATTTCAACAACACAGTAAATTTTGTTTTTCTTTTTTTTTTTTTATTACGAGTTTAAGGTCATATGCACCTTCCAAAATTATTAGTGATCCCAGTGGTAGTATAATGGTCATATAGTGGGACAAACACTTATTTACAGTAAGTAGTAAAATCCAGTATCCTTCAACAAGAACCTTTTGGCAAACGACTTCTTTCTTTAGCGAGTTTAACGAATTTGGTAAGACATGTTATGCTCTTTTCATACTGTACTTAGAGACAGGTATTTAGGATGTGATTGATGTGTTTTGTATGTCGCAAGTATCACAAATTTTTATTTCTTTTAAATACTACTTTATTCTCCTTTCAAGAAGATAATTAAATGTTTTTGTGAGAACTTTAATATTCCTTGATATATGAGTCGACAATGATGTGTACAATATTATTTTTTCGAAATGTAGATACGTAAAATACAACATTGATTTCATCAGATCATGCTACAAATAATTTTGTGTCTTATTTTGCTTCCTGAATTCCGGAAGCAAGATTAAACGGTAAATATTGAAAATAGTTATTTAATGCTTAGAAACATTATAAATAGATTATTAGTACAAAATGATCAATAGTAGTAATAGTGCTTAATTGTGTTTTATGACAACAGTGTTTAACCGCAGGTAGCAAAAGCGATCCAATTAAAAATTATTACGTGACCCACATTGCTTTACACATTTATCATTAGCGTAAAAAAATTCGTTCACTCATTCTGGTAACATTGGAATGCTTTAAAAGATACGATACGATGAAACGCTCCAAAGCAATATAGTCAAATATTTTTGGTAAAAAATCTTAACAATCAAAATCTAAATGTTTTGAAAAGAAATTTAATTAAATTAAATTAAATTAATTTAATAAAAAAGAACGAAAATAATATTTTTAAGAAGTATTAAAACATGGTTCTACAAGATAATAGATGATACATCATGCGGTAGGAAATACGATAAACTTTTTATGTTCTAAGGTTAAATATGTACAATAAACACGTTAATTGCGAATTTAATTAGTCTCACGGTTTATCGTGTTTTATTCTATTGAATTAACTTGCATCTACAAGCGAGCGATTTTTGTAATTAGCTATACGAATAGGTTTCGTTATGCACAAACAGAGTATCAGTCTTAAAGGATTGTTGACCTTGTTATCGCTTCAACACCTGTATAATTAACGATGCAATCTACGTACTTATCTGGCATGTAGTTAAAACAAGAAAGCACATTACGAATTGACGAAACGATAGATATGCAGGTTTTATCAGAAATTAACATGTCCACAAAATTGAGCAAGCTTATTATACAGTCAGACCGTTTGCATTAAGTCGCTACAATCCCTTTTCCTTATCTTCGAAAGCTTGTGTTTAAACTTGTATTTCCTACTTTTGTATCGTTTTCGGTTTATCGTTCGATAAATAACTTTCCTATGCAGAATTCAAATATTACATAATCAACAAGCACGAACCACGAAATTCTTTATCGCTACGTTTTATTATCGAAGGCATTAAAAATGCATACAAAGAAAGTTAAAAGTCTTCAAAGACTGTGTTTTTTTTTTTTTTTTAAATATCTTAACAATCTATTAAAACGAGTTTTTGTTAATCCTTTTGTTTTTTAAACGAAGCCCTTAGATTCTGAATATTTTTCTGTAAAAGTCTGCTGTAGTTGTTGGTTAATCATATTAATAAAAATTTTGAAATGCAGAATTAAATCGATTGCAATTGTACAATGCTATTTTTCTTCGATATAAACCTGTATGCAATTTACAAAGACTATGACAAAAATATTATTTACTAATATTCGTCAATTATTTCTCCATCGTATGGTTACTTTCTCGTGTCAAAGAAGTACAATTGTAAGGAGGACGCATAAAAATCAATAAGAAAGCACGTGAGTATATACTTATTTTTGCTCTCGTAACTCTAAAAGGAGATTTCTTTCGGATAACTGTCACATTATTTCTATATTAATAATCGTTAATGGCTGGCTTGAGGTGAATGCCGTAAATTAGACAATATGAATGCACCACATATACTTAATGACTATCATTATCTGCGAAACAGAACAGTATGAAGGAGTACCCGCCTGCGGGGAGCCTGGTTGCATTCGATTCGAACCCTTGACCAAATCGATTTTGGGTCACGATACCCGCATGGAATTCTCTGTTTGATTACGTTCTGACGCTCGTTTGTTTGCTTATTTCTGGAATAACATACGCGAAGTTGATTAAATAACAGAACGATGGAGGCAGTGTCAATTAATTGGGCAATAAGCAATGAGTTATAGCTTATACGATATAAATTTGAGTGGGTATCATATCAATAAGAATAATACGCACGATAGTAGTGAATTTCATAATCATTGATCATCAGGCTATTATATATATAATCAATAAGTTTCAATTAATGGTTGAGGAGATCGTTGAAAAAAGAGTTGGTTCTTATTTACGAGAGAGATGTGTATTTTATATATGTTGAAATTTCTTATTTAATTATAAAAAATTGCAAATATGAAAGATTAATAGTTGATATGGAAGTTTATCTTAAATTGATTATCCAAAGTGCTGTACTCTTTATAATATTTACTGTAAGTAATACAATTTTCTATCTAAATTATATCTCTTTAATTATATTCGTAAAAACATAGATATCGACATTTAGCGATGACGATTTCGTGTCATCGTGATGTTAAATTTTATGCTCGTTCGAAAACGCGTTTTAATACGATTTAAAAGGGAAATTAAGAAAAGAGTGGGGAAAAAAGGCAACTTTCGATCGACTGAAGAATTCCGCGAACCGTAGCCGGCCGATTTCACGCAGTGGCATTTAGGAAATGCAAATTCCCCGGCCTGACATTTCGCTCGGTCTCGCGCAGCGTCACGTTAAACTGTAAGTCGCTTCTTGACGGCTACGAATCGCTTACCCGCGGCTAAATAGAAGGGAAACGATCCCTGAACTTCCTGTCGGCTCCGCTATCTTGTCAATCAACTGTGAATCAATTTTTCTAACATTTCAGAAGGCACGTTTCACGCGCGATGATTGGATCAATCATTTCGACGTTACCTAACCAATTCAGAGATTGAAAACGCTGTTTTCAATTTTGTATGTTAAGCACGAAATAATCGATGGAAGAATGATTATATGAAGATGTTGAAAAAACGAATGGATTTTTAGAGGGGAAATTAATGGCTTCTGTTTGATCTTATTCCTTAAGATTAATGTGAAAGGCAATTTCGTATCATTAGATTATATATGAATTATCGAACCAAATTTATTTGTAAATGCATGTAGAATGCAGTAAGTAAACGTAGTTAGGCCGAAACTGGTGAATTAACTATCTTTGCTTTTCCATATTATTTATGGAAAACTAAAAATAATATAAACTTGCCACTATGCGCTGTTGAAACATTTTTAATGATTTAGATTTTCCCTGAACGATATGAAATTGTATTGATTATTTGTTTAACTTGTGATCTTATTGAAACTTCACTTATTGGTCTATGTTACTATATGTTATATTGATAATTTGTTAATATCTTCTATTTATTGTCTTCAATATATTATTATAGAAATAATATAGATTGCTAAAAAAATAAGGAAAATAACTAAAATACCATCTGTGTATATTATTCACAACAATTTAGTTATTATGAATATCATTTTTAATTATTCCCAAAGATTTCCTATCTTTCGTACAATCTCATCCAATCAACGTAAATCTAATTATCTTAATAAACAGAAGATTCCTGCATGACATAACAAAATACAATTTAAATAAAGAAATAATTATTACATTAAGAAACATTATTTATGATATTTACAATTCAGTATGTCCAATAATTATAAATAAACTGTATGCAACGGTTCGCAATTTGTGTTGCTTATCCCAATTATTACAGCTGGATTAGCAACCAAGTGTGGCGATAAAAGTAATGTGTACATTACTACCAAATTTATGAAGTCTTTAAGTAGATGAAAGCTTATTAATACCAAAGTTGATCAACGAAATGCTTGATATTATTTATTATCACTACTGCTAATATTTCTAGTTATACCGTTCGAAGCTTAAAATGTGACTCAAAATTAATATATTCATAGTTTCCATTGCTAATTTGGGACATTTTTTTTGCCACAAAGTATTTTAAAATTAAGGTTTTCTCAATGCTTAATCTCATTTTCGACACAATGTGTATATTTCCATAAAAAAAACACACGAATATTTCTTAATTGATGTATAATTTTTACTATAATAGTCACAGGTACCCAACAAACCCTAGTATAATTGCATAACGTAATTTTTAGATAAAAATTTGTTATCTTCGCAGAAGAAAATATACAGCTTACCAAAGCACATAAATATTTTATTATATGGAAAAAAACATATTACGTATTTTACTATTCTTCTACTATTCCAGATATCATAATTCTACGATTCAAAGACTAATTAAAGTTTCCTGCAAATTAATTCCATATCTACATTAGAGAATATAATCTGAGCTAATTGAATTTCTTATGATGCTTCGAAGGCTTGATCTGAATTATTTAACTATGTCTATACTTTTTACTAAATAAATATACATATATACCTAATCAATAAATTCTTCAAACTACATTTGTATTAAAAATCTATTATTTCTCATAGCGAAGTACCACTATAGTTTGTCGTGACAGCTTCACAATTAATTAAAAAAATCGATAATAAGGATGATTAAGAGAACGTCAGCATCCAACTGAACAAAACGAAAAATTTGTAACGCTATAAGGTAAATTTCGGGAACGTTAAGGAGGTTATAGCTGCTAAGATAATTTCGATGATGGAAGACACGTGAGGAACAGTTGCATCCTCAAATTACCAATAATGATTGCCTTCCACTCGATAACTTTATTCAAGCCTGTTATTACAGACAATTTTTTCGACACAAGCGATTCCGCATGAAGATTTAGTTTTGTTCATTTACGAACGATGCGCGTATGAAATATTCGTTTCGAATTCAAAATAATTGCAAAATTGATCATAATCGATAAGATCGAATTTTAAAAGGCGTCTCGATATGAACATCGAGTTTATTTCGTTTGAATTAAAAGGAAGTATGCTCATGAAACTCGAGGAAAGAAAACGAGTGGCAGATATTAACGAATATCAATGACGATTTCGGAAAATAATTATTGAAAAATCTGCTAAGCTTTGCTTATCTTAATATGAATATAATTTCGACATTTTTGTTTCTGTGATAATAAGAAGATTTCCTTTTAGGTGTATCACACGGAATTATATTGAAATTGAAATCTGCATGATAATTTTACGCTTTGATATTTATCTTATTGGTTTTATGTTATACAGAAACGATTTTGAAAGAACATGCAAAATCTTTCGGTATTAAATTTAAACGCACTATTTTTCTTGCTCGTTTTTCTTCAACTTATTAATCTATAAATTGTGAATTGTATCGAGTAAATTAATTTGATTTCGTAAATGGTAGTAGGTATGAAACTG